>NW_024038015.1:1652500-1857500 GCF_016077235.1 Cyprinodon tularosa | reverse complement strand
CAGAAGTTAAGAGGAGGACACCAAAGAAGCAGAGGGGAATGCTGATGGATGAAAGGAGAAGACTGGGAGAAGAAGTAAGCAGGGGTGACAGAATAAAGGGTCTACCCCAGTGCTATAAACACCAGACCTGAAAACAAGATGACCAATGAAGCAATGAACCAAACAAGACTTCTCCGAACTTCAACCAAACATTGTCGCATGACAACTCCCAGTTAACAACACAGCCTCGGACGCCTTATGTATACACTCAGTGAAGATTAATACCGGCCTCAGAGAGTGCGATTCACAAGAACAACAAAGCCCTGAGACTGAAATCAACAAAGCGTTGAGACTTGTTAAACAACTCTTATTATTGGCAGCAGGCTACAGCCAGTGTGTGTGTGTGTGTGTTTGTGTATAAGTGAGTGTGTATATTCAATGTCTGCTGGACACATTTCCGCACTGAGAGTAAGTGCTGCCAGAAAGCATTCATATTTTTGTTTGAAATATGTACATCACACCAAAGGAGAAGCAAAAGGCCATGTACCCTCCACCTCCATGAGATCATGGATAAAACAACCTTTCCTGTGTCTCTATCTCTCTCTGTATATGGGCATGTCACATGCAGGGTGAATGTTGATTGATTTATGGAGTAGACCTTTAAAAACTGGCCTAGAAGGCAAAAACAGAGCAAGAAATTAAGTTATAATGAGCCTCCAAGGGATTTATTTTTGTTACCTACTACACTATAAATTGAAGGAGCAGACACCTTCATTGACTTGGCCTTGATCATTTTAATGCAACCAATAGAGTCAAGTCCCTATCCAAAAACTTGGGGAAGAGGCCTCACACTGCTAGCTATATAAATATACTCCACTTACGCACATGAGCAACCCATTACACCAACAGTTTACCTCAACAGGGGAAAAGAAGTAGTAATAGTGTAATGTAATGGAACGGAATGGGGATAAAAGGGTATAACTAATACTCTATGGGTTCCTTATTTCTGTGAATATAATTAGGTCCTTACTAAGCCCTAATGTCATGCCTTGTTTTGTCTTAGAAAGTGACCATTTACTGTCGCCTGCGCTGCGTCATATTCAGGGACCACAGTTACTTTTATAATCTCTTAATTGGCAACAGCTGTCAAAAATGAGCATAACAGTTGGTCACTCCTATTGTTTTCTAAGTAGTTACATATAGCTAAAGTTACCACTCGGTTGCTTGTGGTTGGAACAAACCTCTGAGGAAAAACTGAAGACAGAGTTTATATAAATATGTGTCTGATTTGGGGACATTGCAATGCAAAAGAAGATATGGGTAAGGGTTTGTCCTGTAATCGAAGGGTTGCCGATTCAAGCCCCCGTCTGTCCTAGCCATTTTAAAACATTTTACTCACCTTTTCCTGTTGTCTGTGGTCACTTCCTGTTGTCACTCTGCCGCAAGACAGGTGTGGCAAAAATGTCAACTAACCACGTTCAGCATGAGTTAGTCTGCCATCTTACAAAACATACAAATTAGGGATGCATAAACTGATAATTTAATCCAAAGATATATCATCCAAACTTGATTAAAGTATGTCTATTTTCTTAAATTACAAAAGTTTTCTTAAATATAATTTTCTACAATTAGTTGAATTAAAAAATGTAAGCACATAATTTGATTTGAACTGTTTATCATGCTTACTGAATTAAAGAAATAAAAGGAAATTCTTACACCTTATTGAAGTAGACATAAGATATAATAAATAGGTGGTAATGGGTTACTGAATAAAAAAGATTTATAAAATATGTGAAATTGTTAAAATGTACAGAAATGTTAAAATATCATTAAAAGACTGGGTATGTCCTTATGACATGCTGTCAGACGACTACCACTTTGTTTCAAAAAGGTGGGCGGTAATTGTGATGTTCCCTCTGTTTTCTGCAATCGAGCATTTAGTGCTAAAAGAGACTTTGTGTTGTTAGCAGCCCCTTTAAACCGGTGGTTTGGTAGCCCTAAGTACGACTGTTAAAACTATGCTCTATGAAGCGCACTAAAGGACAAAAGCCTTTCCCATCCACCAGCCTTATTGCTAGCATGTCTTTTTCCATCATGTTACAAATGCTGTGCATAATATCGTCCACTCTTTTATCCATACATCCTCGCTTTCCAAACACACCAGTGAATTAAGCTATTTTGTCATGCAGAGAGTTTGTTGAGTGTTCATATTTATAAAACAAAACCCTGTGGAGTGAATTCTTGATCCTTTTCACCATTGAAGAGAGTATAATTTCCCGAAAAAATCTTGATCAATTCATGATTCTGCTCCGCTTCTTTTGCAAATGGATTAAACAGTGGTGCCCTCTAGTGGACAGCAGAAACATTCAGCACTAAAATAATTCCTTCATCAATTAATCGGATGGATTGAAATTATAGATTTTCTTTCCTAATTTCTTTATGAAAATAACAAAATTATGAAGAATATATAAATATAAAAAAGAGCTACTGATCTCAAAGTAAGTACATACATAACACGAAATGAACTCTGCAGACCTCCGCCAAGCAGCAAATTTTGTCTAATAATTGTGATACTGGTCTAATACTGGTTTAGTGGGGAACTGTTTGTTCAGCCACATATCCTTATCTCACAATGTTAGAGAATCCCGGTTTTCAGATTATGATCTGGATCATCAACAGAATTTAATGGATTGTTCCTTGGCATGGGCGAACCCACTTTTAATATTTAAATCCTTTCATAAATTTTCAAGTTATCCTGCGCACAGACACACACTCAAACTATCCTAAAAGCATAACCTCTTTGGTGGAGGTAATTAAATGAAGTAAAGACCAAGAGAACAAAAAAAATTATAAATAAAGACAATATTCTACAACAACTAGAACACCTTAATATTTTTGCTTTATTGAATAAAGATAAGAAATTGTGATTTATGTTCTTAACGTTCTGAACATTTTAAGAATTTTTAATATGTAAAACACAAAAAATTTCTAGGTCAGATAAAAAAAAAAAAAGAATACAGTAATTAAAAATTTGTATTTTAATTATCTTCAAAGAAAAATTGTTGCGAGATTTGTAAATTCAAAAACCAAGAACATATGTTTCGCCCAAAGCAAACAGATGTATTTGGCCTCATACAGAAAGGTTTTGGGCTACTGAAATGCAGAGACGTTTATAAAGCCAATGTGTAAACCAGAGGCGGAAGGCTGAAACAACACAAACGTGGATGCACAGTTTCAGATGGAATACCCTCTATATCTTTTTTTTTTTTTTATGAACAAAGAGGATGTGATTTTTGCCTTTGGGGACAGGAAGATGGTTGGCTTCCTCCTGACCAGATTTTGAAAGAGTTTAATTTTTCTAATGTTGTAGTCGTGACCACACCAACCGAGACCAGGGAGTACCGAAACCAAGACAAGGCCAATACATTTAGAGACTTGGACCAAGACATTTAGATTTCTAGAACAGGACAAGACAAAGACATTTAAAGATCGAGACCAAAATAAGACCAATACATTTAGAGGTCGAGACCAAGACCATACCAGGAGGTATAGAGGTCTAGACCAAGACAAGACTAACATTTAGAGGTAGAGACCAAGACCATACCAGGAGGTATAGAGGTCTAGACCAAGACAAGACTAACATTTAGAGGTAGAGACCAAGACCATACCAGGAGGTATAGAGGTCTAGAGCAAGATAAGACAACATTTAAAGGTTGAGAACATGACCAAGTCATTTAGAGGACGAGACCAAGACAAGACCAAGACATTAAGACCAAGACAAGAGATTTTTTTTGTGTGTTTCATTTTATGACTACGGCAATAGGTTTAAAAATCCAGTTACTGTGTAATTTTTCTTTTTTATATTTTTATCTTTTTTTACATGGATTAAAGCAAAAAAAAAAAAACTCTGAGCCTGAACTTTTTTGACACAGGCAAGAAAGTCATATATATATATAAAAACGTGTGTGTGTATTTTCAAGCCATGCCAGGGGGGCATGGGATTTGACTACATTTAACTTTTGAAAGTCCAATAACACAATTGCCACATTGCCAAACAGGACACTGATTTAAAAAAAAAAAAGAAAAGAAAAAGATAATCCAATACCAACAACAGCCAGAAGATGGGAAAAGTGCATCTATATCTACCCCTTGCATGTACCACATTTCTTCTGATATCAAGTTTTGCTGCAAACATTTTTTGCCATAGCACCTTTTTGCCGCTGGATGCGTAAATAAGCTTCCTGGAGCACAGCGTGCAACAGCAAGCGCATGGTTCACCTAACTTCCTGCACCAGCTGCTAAATGGCTTGCCATCTTGGCCTGTCCACTTAAGCCATGCACTGCGCCATTTTTTTTTTTAGACCTTTATCTATGGTCATGACATTTTCCCCGGAGTTCGTGAACTGTATTGTGCCCACTCCTTGCAATTCCGTTCTCTCTAGCGCATTCTTTGAATGCTGAGATTGATTTCAGGTTGAACATTGGATATTAAAGCAGCTGCAACTAGCTCAAAGTTAACCCAATTCTGGGTCTCTCATTTCGGCCAACGGTTCTAGAGCTGTGACTCAATGTTCTCTGTGGTTCACTTCAAAATCGGAGTCACTCAACGGATCAACCATGAGCTAGATGCTGCTGACTCCGCATAGCTTGAATATCCAACTGGAAACGATTATTGCTGTGCAATATGCATAGATAAATCAATGGTGCTGAAACAGAGGAGCCTTCCCTCTTGTTTCAAGGTAATACAGCCATTTTTGTACAAATTAGTTATAAGCTGATGACTCTGTTGCTGAGACAGAGCTGTTCATTCAATCATTCAGATAGCATATCTGGCAACTCTGATCACGTAGTTTATGCTGTCCTTACCATGAGTATGCTGTTTTCATCTGCAAGACAGATGGATAACTATGCACCAATAAACAGATGTGCCCTCTTTGGTTACTTGCTTGTTTGTTGAAGAATGCGCTCTGACTATTGCCTTCTCTTTGACCATCATAAAAGGATAAATCTTGTCCAAACACAACAACGTATTAAGATCTCCACTTAACATAGAAACGCTCTGGCATTAAGTTCCGCCATCTTGGATCTATCACTTCCTCTAGTTCCCTTTTAAGAAATATACCAAAATACAACCACAAGAGAAAAGGTTGAACACCGATATTTATTTATTTTCTGAGTTATTTAACTCAAAAAGGGCAGAACACTCCCTGGCTGGTACAGTGCAATCTATGGGACTTCTAGTTTTAAATGAGGTGTGTTAAAAGCTGACATTTCAGTAATATATATTTTTTGTTAATAATTTTGAAAGCCCAGGCTTTGACACTGATTCTTTCATTCCTGCCTTGAAAAAAATGTACTGACTTGATGTAAAAAGAAAACATTGCCTTTTGTCTTTAACTTAAGGTTTGCTACTGAGGCAAAAGACCTTAAGTATTGTTGAATATCACCATTTTGATTTTAAAAACTATCCCTGAATGTCCAGTGTTCTTAACACTGTTTTGCATTTTCCACATAACTTGAGCAAAGCTATTGATTTAAGTTTGTTAAATACAAAGAGGGTTTCTAAAGAAAATTCTCAATTTTGTTGGACATGGGCTGAAAATGTTAACAATATCACCAACATAGAAAACATGAAATTAAAAAGAAGAAAAGCTATTTCTAGAACTATTGACCTTCTTTCTGACCTACAAAGTGTTTACAATAATCTTTTATATTTTGTTGCAAAAACAACCCCTCAGGTAATCTCTGAATGCAATGTTGTATTACCTACAATGGTCCAATGAGCCTGATGAGCAGGAAAACAGGGCTTGTCCAATGACCAGAGGATTCCTGTCACTAAGATTCAGGGTGGACCACACATTCAGTCTCCTTTATCTCAGACATACTATCAGAGTGGTGCCCCTTTTTAAATGCTTTGATAAAGACGAGGGAAAGAAACCGGAACAAAAAACAGACCTTAGTGATAAAGAATGTCACTATCAAAAGACAAACAAAACTCCTAGCTTGTTTTAAGGGAAAGATTGGTGCAGGAAAATTATCCTACCTAGAATGAACCTTAACTTGCCCAAAAACCTAAACTGATATTAAAGAATCAAATATCATACTCTTTTATATGATGAGACTCCAAAAAGGCTCTCGAATAAATAACTGCCGCACATGACAGTGTGAGCAAAGTAAAACCATCAGTCTTTAAAAGTATGTGGCAGTGAGAGTAAACCGCTAACCAAGAGCATCCTGCCATAAGTTCACTCAGGGTCATGAACCCAGCACTCATGCCAATTACAGAGAAATGGCCACATCCCGCCAGTGGTCAAATAACTTGGTGGGCTTTGGCTCACAGCAGTGTATGTTTGCGCATGCCTCTGTGTCATTCATATTAATCGTGACTGATGGTTCACATGATGACATAACATGTTTTGAATGCATCTGAACATTTTCTCTAATTATTATTTCAGAAGTATAAAAAAAAAATGCTGATTATGGATTTGCACTTCCAAAAAAACCCAAAAAGAATATAGATTTTGTACAACCAACTAAAACAATGTTTCTAACAGTCCTGGTTACAAATCAGGATCAATCCTCCTGCATGGAGATTGCATATTTATCCTTGTGCATACTTGTGTGTTTTTTTTCCCCAGGTACTCTGCCTTCCTCCCACAGTCCAAAAGCTTGATTGGTAGAGTTAAAGGGGTCATAGAATGATTATATAGGGTATTTGGTGCTGGTCCTTAAGGTCTCTGAATAGGGTGTGTAACATGGGTTGGGCTTAAAATAGCATTTTTGCTGTTCTATAAGCCCTAATGCAAGCCTGGTTAAAAGCACCAGAATGAAATGTCAGGTTTTCTTCCTTTTATGGTATACTCATGAATATTTAGAAGAGCTGTGCACTGATTGGTTGGTTATTGTTGATATGGTAAGGTGACCAGATGTCCTCTCAGACATTCCAGAACATAATACCATGATACTAAAAATCTGTGATATTTTTGCTAAAGGTTATCATATATCATACCATCCTATTCCTAGCTCAGATTTTATATACCTTTTCAACAATGTAACCGTAGTATAAAGGACAGTTAGTGCCTGTAGATTTCATTCCATAACTGTCTATTCATTTCTTATCAGAAATATTTCCACACAGAAAAAAATATTTTTGGACATAAAATAAAACAAGTCACCTGCTTAAAATACATTTAAAAACAAAAAGGAATTCCCATCTTTAAATACCATGATCATGATAAAATGGGTTTAATATCCACAAACTATTCTTAGTTTCTCTTCATCAATACCAATTCCAGACGTATCAATACCACTACTATGCATTGGTAAATTTATACTCAGCCTGTATAGTTCACTTTACAGGAATGCATGTTGTCTGTTAAAAAGAAGGTACTGCCAAAATAATCAAGCTATCATACAGAGTAAAATGTGGTGCAGGCGCAAACTCAAGCTTTTTTTTATTTTCTTTTACACATTGCACAAGTCTTTTTGAAACATGACGTCATCCAAAAGAAAAATGTGTTTCAGCTTTATTTAATTGTAAGGGATGATACGATTCCAGCACTAATGTGTACAGGCTTACTGGGAAGAACACCAGGAATTGAAAAGATGGGTAAACACCACCTCTGGTGTTCAGCTGAAAATACTTCATGATCTACTGCAGAAACTCCCTTGACGTATGAGTGCATTTCTTATAGTGGTGTACAGGCACACATTTCTGCCCAGAGACAAACAGTGGGAGTGGATGAATAAATGTGTGTGTGCATAGTAGTTTTCATGTCTGGACATGTTTGCTTGCAGCCTGCTACTGGAAACATCGGACCCTGGTAACAGAGCTCTCGGGAAAAGATCATCACCATCTAAATACACACCCAGCCACCCACAAAGACATTCCCATCCATCTGGTCATGAACTGGTCAGTTAAAGGAGAACAACAACAGTAGCCGGTAATAATGGTAAATTTGTCCACATTAGTGATGACCAACAACAAATGAGCACAAACCATCATCTAGTTAAACCTTAAGGTCATATCACACCTAAACCATTTTAAGCTACTTCCCATCAAAGACACAAATAAACATACACATAAACATCTGTTCACTACCATTATCCCCCTCATGTATGTCATTCACCCCACAACCCCCACAATGTACCCCATTTCTTTGACATAAACAACCCTTAAATACCCTCCCCCCATAATTTTAAGCATCACCCCCAACAACGTCACCCGCTCTCATTTTCAGATCCAAACATCCCCACTACCAAACACAGACACACACACACACTTCATCATACTTTAAACGAAACCTCACACTCACTCTTACTTTGCACTTGAACATAAACATCCTAGCAACAACCCTGCCCCCTCCCTGACACTGAAAGGAATGCTGGGACCAGCTGGTAGAGAAAATAAAAAAACGAAGAAGAACACCAAAACAGGAAATGTATCAGTGGGGCCTATCGGAGAGCTTTATCAGGCTGGTGGCACCCCTTCGGAGAACATGGGTGGTGCCATGGGATAACTAGCTGATCAAAGTGGAAGCTGTGTCAAAAGGTCTGGAGGTCAGAGGGTAAACAAGAAGAGGTTACGTATGTGCAAACTTGCATATACCTTTGTGATTGAAGGGGTGCAAACCTAATAAGGCAAAAACCAGAGGAAATTGGTAGGAAATGAGGGGGGGGGGGGGGGGGTGATAGACGACACTGCACATAATGATAAACTGAGAATCAAACACAAAAAGATAAAGTAAACAAGACAAGACAGAGAGTCGAGATGGACAGATTGCTGAAATCCAGAGTTAAAGGAATAGTACACCCAAAACATGATTAGCCTTCATTTTCTACTCACCCCCATGCTGAACAACACTCTGGAGTACTTTTTTGATATCTCAAATGCATCTGGAGATCTGGGAGGCTTCTTGCTGTCTGCTGACATTCAAATAATGGAGGTCTACGGTGCCCGAGACAGAAAGGTCCATAAAAGTCCACAAAAAACGTGTCAATATTCCTCCATACTGCTCGTCCAATGTATTCCAAGTGTCCTGAGTGGGTAGCGTCCAGAATTTACTCGAAACGAAGTCATTTAGAATGTCTTTAGAGCATAAACAGTAGTGTATAGGATTTCCTGAAAGCGTGAGCCTGCACGTTCACGACGCTACGGAAACCGCGGCAGACCAAATCGGATGAAAGTGCGCATTCAGCTCGGCAAAGAACTCATGCTCTTCCTCAACACTGAAGTCCTCAGACATTTTTCTTTCGTTGTTTCTTTCTTTGCACAGATAAACAGCACATTTCTTCTTCTACGCTTCCATTATCGGCAGAGCAGACGCTGAATGCGCACTTTCATCTGGTTCGGTCTGCCGGCTTCAGTAGCGTCGTGAACGTGCAGGCTCGCGCTTTCAGGAAATTCTATACACTACTGTTTATGCTCTAAAAACATTCTAAATGACTTCGTTTCGAGTAAATTATGGACGCTACCCACTCAGGACACTTGGAATACATTGGACGAGCAGTATGGAGGAATATTCACACGTTTTTTGTGGACTTTTATGGACCTTTCTGTCTCGGGCACGGTAGACCTCCATTATTTGAATGTCAGCAGACAGCAAGAAGCCTCCCAGATCTCCAGATGCATTTGAGATATCAAAAAAGTACTCCAGAGTGTTGTTCAGCATGGGGGTGAGTAGAAAATGAAGGCTAATCATGTTTTGGGTGTACTATTCCTTTAAAGCAAAGTGTGGCAAAGTCACTCTTCTACTTTCCTACTCTTTACTTTTAAGAGAAATGCCTACATCAGTTTTTCATATGGTAATGAGTCTGGTAGAAATACATTTACTGCAAAGACCATTCAAGAAAAAATAAAAAGACCTACGTTTTAGATCCTTCTCTGCTTTCCATAATTCATGTTCTCTATCCACCAAGCTTTTATAAAACCTACACATACAATGTTAAAAAACAACATTAGCACAAAATTTTACTTATCAGAAAATGCCATTTGTACTCATTACAGCAAATGTAATGAATGCGTGCATTGGCCAGTTCCTTCCTTCCATTGCCTCCCAGTCAATTATATTAAGAAATTATTTTAAGTGAAAGTAATGCTGAAATTCAACATGGCCTAATGGCTTTCTTATTTTCAACAACTAATCACATTTTTGTTAAATGTTGGACTACTATTTTATTGTTTGGTGTGGAATTTCGCCGTGTACTATTTGCAAGTGGTTTATTACTTGCAACAAAGTCACTGTTCTTCCCATAAGACAAAAATTACCAGTGTGGGACAGAAAACAGAACCGGAAATGGAGAAAAACTGTTATTATAGTACAGGGTGCAGCACCTCTGTTCTGTGCATTAGTTTTGTTATTGCAGCTGCAAAATCATTGAGAGTCTTTATTCAGCACTTCATTCAAAACACTTTTAAGATTTACTGTTTTCTAATTGTATATATATATATATATATATATATATATATATATATATATATATATATATATATATATATATATATATATATATATATGTATGTATACACACACACACATACAGCATCCTGCTCACCTTAGGAGAGCCACAGAATGTGTCGTTGCTGAGTAACTGACAGCAGATCAATACTTTAAAAGACATCAGGAAAAGAGTACAGCAACTGATCATTGCCTAGAGCTGTCAAGTCATTGTAATTTGACCAATTTTATCAGAGGTCCATTGTATAAAGCATAAATATGTAATTGTTTGGTTATCAAACCTAAAACCAGTCAATCCAAATGTGCCCCGTTGGTGGCTGGGCTAAAAACTAAATCAGAAAGTGTTTGACATAGATGTACTTGTAAAATGTAATATAATAATTCGAGCGTCAATATTTATTTTTTGTTATATTGATGGTGGAGAATGCTGTTTTCACCAGTTCACCACGCTTTTTCCAGCAGTCAACACTTTCTCTGCTTTCTTTTCCCACTTTATCTTTTTTCCCAGTGCCAGGCTTGCCATAGGTTTGCCTGCTGTGTCTAAGGTAGCTAACAGCAGCAACCCTGACTGACACAGCTCATTGGCTAATTTGTATCACGTGCAGCCTGGTGCCAGAAGGTCCAGAGGGCTTTAGCATATTAACAGGAGAAGGGGCGCAAATTAAGTTAGATACTGTTGTTGGACAACATGCAGCAATTTATCTATATATTTTTTTTAAACCAGTTTGGTTCCGGATAAGCAATTAGGTGGGTCCAGATCCGGACCCCAGTCTGCTAATCTGTGACCTCTGCCCTAACCCCTAGGCCGCCTCTCCCATATATGTGTGTGTGGTGAAAATGTGCAGTACTTTGGTGGCAGATGGGCTCTCCTCGTCATCAGTAGGAAGTACAAGTAGTTCTGTGCCCTTTTTGACCAGTGAGGTGGTGTTAACAGTCCAGGTAAGGTTGTCTGTGATGTGCACACGCCAGTTCTTCCTAAAGTTGACGATGATCCTGAAGTCAACTTCAGGGTTCCTGAAGTTGACGTCTTCTCAACGTCCAGGATCAGGCCGTTATCTCGTGTTGTAGTCTGTGATTGCCCATATGCCTTGCCACATCCCCTTAGTGTTGCTGGTATTGTGGAAGAGATCCTGGATCTTCTGGCTGTGGTTTTGCTTCGCCGATCTGATGGCATGAATCAAGTTGACACGCACTGTCCTCACAACATAAATAGCAGTGATGCTAACCACAGTGAACTCTCCGGGCAGATAGAACAGTCTGAAGTTAAAAGTCAGAAACTGGATGTCAGGTGATCGATCTGGCATTTTTACACCACTTGTTCTTTACATAAACACTAAGCACCCCCACCTCCCCCTCCCCTAGTCTATTGTTAGCCCCTCCAGGCTAACATTATAGCACTTTTTCTGAAGAGAGTTATAGTAGAAGATTATTGATTATCTATTTTGTTATCCAGTGAGCAGATGTTGGCTAACAGGATTGATGGGATTGGAGGTCTGTGAGGATTTTTTCTTAGCTTAGTCCCCTCTGCAGCCCCTCTTTCGTAAACCTTGCACAACACTTCCACTGAACTTCTCTCCGGCTTGGCCTATTCCATGAGTCCACTGCTTTGTTCTCATCTGTCCGAAGAACTCTGCAGCTTTTAAATCGATCAAGAGAAGCTGCTTTTAAAAGTCCAGGAAAAGCACTTTGTGACAGTAGCTCCAGCAGGCGCTAGCGGTCATATAAGCAGAATCAATGCCTAGTTTGTAACATTCTAACCAGCATATTTTGCTGAATTGTCGAGCTTTATCAAGCCACTACCTCAAGGCGCTGTGATGTTGAGCCAAATTGTGTGCAAAATTTATAATTATTTTTAATAGTAAGACACAATATTTGTGAGATTCTTAGGTCTGATGCATTTAGTGAACATCAGGTTTTTCCTCATTTGAACTACTAGTCACTGAGCAGAGCCAATTATGGGAAATTTGTCAGATTCTGATATCAGGTTGATTGATGGGTACCTCTCTACAGACAACCAAGCAGTTACAAAATTGATCAAATGACAAAAAATAGCCACTTACTAAGTAAAATATATAATATCTGAAAATAACATATTAATATATTATTTTCCCCAAATGAACAAAATGTCACTAATATGTCTTTACAAGATCCTTGATGAGATGTGATATTTAAAAGCACAAACCAGTTAAACTGCCTTAAAGCTACAGTGTGTAATTTTCAGCGACATCTAACATCCAGACTGCAGACTGCAGCACCATGAACATCTCCCCCCCACCGCATCTCCCCCCCAACAGTACGGCGAGCGTTACGGGACAAAATGTCTTCCACGACGTCCGCATCACCTACCTTCTCAAGTGATGAGGTTTGTTTACATAGATAATTTTACAGATAGTATTTCATTAGTCTGTGTAGGGTATAGATTTCATGTAGACTTAAGATAATAAATATACTCGTTATTTTTTCTACGTCGTTGTGACGTTTTGGTGAGCTGCTTTGCATGGTGATATAAACAGACGAAGTAATTGTAGTCATTAGTTTAACAGCGAGATTGTGTTCGCTGGAAGAATATATATTCCCCGTTTACAGAGTCCAAGTCTTGTTTGTGGCACGGGGGTTACAAGGCGAGGAAGAGGGAGAGGAAGAGGGCGAGGAAGAGGGAGAGGAAGAGGGAGAGGGCGAGGAAGAGGGAGAGGAAGAGGGAGAGGGCGAGGAAGAGGGAGAGGAAAAGGGAGAGGAAGAGGGAGAGGGAGAGGAAGAGGGAGAGGAAGATGGAGAGGGCAAGGAAGAGGGAGAGGAAGAGGGCGAGGGCAGAGAGGCCGGGGTGGGCGTGCAGCTAGGGCCAGGCGAGGGAGGGGTGCCAGCGGGGTGACTAGAGCAGAGGAGGAAAGGCTTGAAGATCTCCAAAGGAGCCGGAGAGAAGTAACCGAGGTATATATACAGAAAATTATTTTACAGAAAATTACTGAATCATTACCTGTGAAACGTCAGGGACGTTGCTGAATAAGTATACTGGAGAGTAACAGCATCATCACGCAGCATGTTATTGTTTTAGACAGGTCTGAGCATCCTGTACTCCAAAAACTGCAGTGATATTAGACAATTGTGTGTGTAGGATTAATTACCTGTCCAAGAGAAAACTGGCATCTTGAGCGTCACTTTGAAAACCTTTTTCCTCCATCAGTGACTTCCATTTTGTAAATGCCGTGCCAATGTTGATACGTGTTTTTTATCGTTTCTTGTCACGCTTGCGTTTATTCTCGTCGTGTTTCCGCTTCTTAGATGACGGGGGTTCGGTGTCCGCTGCTTTTCGTTGTGATACAGAGTAGGCATGATCCTCCATTCGTCTGATGTTTGGCCACACAGTGCCAAACAGTTTGCAAAGTCACTCACGCCTGCCGCCTTGTTCACCTTTCTTGTTACTGAGGCGCAGTATACCTGCTTCTTCTTCTTCTTTGGTTTCAGTACCGTCTCAGTTAATCTCTCTCAACTTGCCGTAGTTATTTTCGAGCGTAATGGGCGATCTCGCAATCGCTAGTTTGTTGCCTCTGCGCTGCCGTAGCGCAAAGATGTCTGCCTCCATGGCTGCGAGACCCGCTCCTATGTAATTATAAATAACGAATTCTAAGGCAACGCAAATATTAAGGTTAAAAGGCTGAGCTCATAGGTGATGATAAATAACATAGTTATGTATAATATATTACATTTCTGACTGTATATCCCTGTAATTATTACACACTGTAGCTTTAAATATTGTATTTGGATATTTTAACAGATTGTGGCGTTGTTTTTTCTTGTATTTGAGCTTTGCGGGAAACACTAAAAATATTAACAGTGAGTGATTAGGTCAGAATTTATTTTAAGCAATTTTGAAAAACAAATTTTAACATTTAAGCTTTTTTCTTTTGTGGGTTCAAAGCATTCGAGTGGGAAAACACGTATGTTTATTAGTGGTATACCCAACATCTTGGATATTAATCAAGGAAAACAAAAGTATGAAAGATTGCATTATTTAAAAAGGTAATTTCCACCATGTCTTTGGCAGCAGGTCATGATGTAAATTATAAAATAAACTACTTTAAATTAAGTTAAGTGGGGCTACTTGCCATTTAAATGTTATTAAAACAAATTCAGCATAACTAATGCCCTTAAAAATAAGCTCCAATGCATCATTTCATTCTCTTTTTGACAGGTACGCATTTAAATAATGATACATATTCAAGCAAGTGATATTTACCCACTTTACCATATTTAAGCATAGAACATTTAATGTATAATATTTATATATATTTATATAAATATATATATTTAGTTAGTTATTTGAGCTAAAAGGCAGCAAATCAGACCGCGAGCTATAGTTTAAATCGCACATTTTAAATAACTTAAAACATACAGCAGTGAGTAAATGCTGAAAAATGAGAATGCATAGTAAGAGTAAAGGGCAATGAAAGAAAAGCAGCTGACGTTAAAAATGTAAATTGGTGCAATAAGCAAGGGTGAGGCAGCACAGGAAAGGGAAGGAAGCAGACAGGCAGGCCTGTGTGGGGAAAGTCTGCGTGACAAGGTGAAAAAGGAAAGAGACTAGGGAAGCCAAGCCTGTCCGCGATCCAAATGCCTAAAAATAATACAATTCCACACAGATAAACAACATTTCTTTTTCAGCTCTGATTCAGCACCCTCCTAGAGCAGAAGGGTTTCCTCAGAGCTAAAGTGAAAAGGGAGGATGGTGGTTGTGGTCTCAGAGGATTTCCTAACATACCTTCCCCTCCATGTACCCCTCTATCA
The DNA here is from genome assembly GCF_016077235.1 of Cyprinodon tularosa. NCBI lineage: Eukaryota > Metazoa > Chordata > Actinopteri > Cyprinodontiformes > Cyprinodontidae > Cyprinodon > Cyprinodon tularosa. The sequence goes on along the minus strand of NW_024038015.1, from coordinate 1,842,282 downwards.
CCACCCTTAGACAACCTAGCTGAATACACACAAAGCCACACATTTTTTGCCTATTATTAAGCCACATGGTCAATAAGAGATAAGGGGAAAGTGAAGGCCTGTAAAGGTCACTATACAGCAAAACGTTGCCATCTAGTGTCAGGCTAACATGACTTGGCCTTAATATCATAATCACTTTGAATACAGCCATTTCCTCTCCCTTCCTCTCCTATTTCAGCTGTGTCACAACTCCTCTGTGTTTGCTTTCCAGTCTCTTGAGGTTGTTTTATTTTATTTTATTATAGGTGCCTGTTCTTCTTTGATATAACCCTTACCTTCCCTGGGCCTAGACTGGAAATAAGTCATGGGATGAAAAGGATACAAAAGAGAACACATTGTACTATTATCACAGTTAAAGTACAACGTATTCCATGAAACCCTGATGTTTCCTTCATTGGCTGTTGAGAAAAAAAGATTATTTCGGGGAACAGAGGAAGTACAAGTAGAGGGTCTCTCAGTAACATGCTTCAAAAAAGAATTAGCTCACTGACTTTTATGACAATTTGTTGAGCAGGCACAAAAAAGGCTTTTATGGCTTTATGGACATAAAAAGGCTAATGTTTGGTAGGCTTGTATTGTAAGTAACTTTGTTCTAAAGGAGAAAAAAATCAAATGCTAAAGCAAAATAAAAAAAATAAAATAAAAATAAAAAAACACATCCATTATTTTGGGCTCATCTGAGTTCAGACTGTGGAGATAACAGGCATGAGACTAAAACTTGGACATCCCTCGACCTAGCTCATTCGGAGGGACCCCAAAGGCAGAAATGGTAAATAGTAAATGGCATGTACTTATATAGCGCCTTTTTTCAAGTCAGGAGACTTCACCAAAGCGCTTTAAACTACATTCATTCAGCCATTCATGCACACACTCACACACTGATGGTGGCAAGCTACATTGTAGCCACAGCTGCAATGGGGCTCACTGACAGAAGCGGGGCTGCCATATACTGGTGCCACCGGGCCCTCTGACCACCATCAGTAGACAATGCAGGTGAAGCGTCTTGCCCAAGGACACAACGACACTGAAAGTCGGAGCCGGGGCTTGAACAGTCAATCCATTCAGGGCAAAATCCTACATCAAACGCCACTGTCCCCAGAAGGAATAAAGAACACACAAAACAAGTTCTGGCTCTACTTCAGGGTCTCTGCCCAGTGGGATATCCTCCCAACAACCTCCAAAACCAGGTACTAAGGATTCATCCTAATCGGTTGCTAAAACTGCCTAAGCTGAGTCTACATCAAACAAAGGATCCTGTATCCAAATGAGGAAGATAATTTCAATAGGTACACTATATTGCCAAAAGTATTTGCTCACCCATCCAAATTATTGGAATCAGGTGTTCCAATCACTTCCATGGCCACAGGTGTATAAATTCAAGCACCTAGGCATGCAGACTGTTTTTACAAACATTTGTGAAAGAATGGGTCGCTCTCAGGAGCTCAGTGAATTCCAGCGTGGAACTGTGATAGGATGCCACCTGTGCAACAAATCCAGTCGTGAAATTTCCTCGCTCCTAAATATTCCACAGTCAACTGTCAGCTGTATTATAAGAAAATGGAAGTGTTTGGGAACGACAGCAACTCAGCCACGAAGTGGTAGGCCACGTAAACTGACGGAGCGGGGTCAGCGGATGCTGACGCGCATAGTGCGAAGAGGTCGCCAACTTTCTGCAGAGTCAATCACTACAGACCTCCAAACTTCATGTGGCCTTCAGATTAGCTCAAGAACAGTGCGCAGAGAGCTTCATGGAATGGGTTTCCATGGTCGAGCAGCTGCATCCAAGCCATACATCACCAAGTGCAATGCAAAGCGTCGGATGCGGTGGTGTAAAGCACGCCGCCACTGGACTCTAGAGCAGTGGAGACGCGTTCTCTGGAGTGACGAATCGCGCTTCTCCATCTGGCAATCTGATGGACGGGTCTGGGTTTGGCGGTTGCCAGGAGAACGGTACTTGTCTGACTGCATTGTGCCAAGTGTAAAGTTTGGTGGAGGGGGGATTATGGTGTGGGGTTGTTTTTCAGGAGCTGGGCTTGGCCCCTTAGTTCCAGTGAAAGGAACTCTGAATGCTTCAGCATACCAAGACATTTTGGACAATTCCATGCTCCCAACTTTGTGGGAACAGTTTGGAGCTGGCCCCTTCCTCTTCCAACATGACTGTGCACCAGTGCACAAAGCAAGGTCCATAAAGACATGGATGACAGAGTCTGGTGTGGATGAACTTGACTGGCCTGCACAGAGTCCTGACCTCAACCCGATAGAACACCTTTGGGATGAATTAGAGCGGAGACTGAGAGCCAGGCCTTCTCGTCCAACATCAGTGTGCGACCTCACAAATGCGCTTCTGGAAGAATGGTCAAAAATTCCCATAAACACACTCCTAAACCTTGTGGACAGCCTTCCCAGAAGAGTTGAAGCTGTTCTAGCTGCAAAGGGTGGACCGACGTCATATTGAACCCTATGGATTAGGAACGGGATGTCACTTAAGCTCATATGTGAGTCAAGGCAGGTGAGCAAATACTTTTGGCAATATAGTGTATGTTCTTCTTTATCATGATCGGAGAGTAGAGGGACAAGCAAATCAGAAGCTTCACTTTTTTTCCCTGGGCCTCTCTCTTCAACAGAATAGATAAATACTCAGATTGTTGGAGGCAGTGAAAGAGAATATGTTTACCTTATGAAACTGGTTTAACTTATTTCAATTATGTCTAAAACAAACTGTTTTCCTACAATTTTCGACATTTTGAGAGCAAGTAATGTCTTAACAAGTAGCTGAAATTCAGCATCAGCCGAAACATAGCTCTACCTCTCTGTAATCTATAAACATTTGCCCTATGATAAAAATGCTAATATAATACTTCATAACCATATTAAGAAAATTATTATTTAAAGTATTTCAGCTGCAATAGAACTGGTTGTCTCTGAAGAGTTTCACATATTTTACAAATTTGATCTCCACTATAAGCGTTCTAACCTTTGGAGTACTTTTAAGTAGTTTCCTTTGCCCCATGAAGCTCAACTAATTCTGAACGAGGAATTGTCACCACATTCATGCCAACATAAAAGATTAAATCTTTCTAAAGATGTGGTACTTAAGCTGCTCTAGAGCATCAAGAGGTTAAAACATGAAAACAGTTTGTTTTATCTCCTATACCGTTATTATACTTTAAAATACACAATGGGCTTGGCATTTATGATTGCAGAGGACTTTATTTGAATGCATTTTACAGAACTAGGACGATTTTTTTTAAAGCAGATCTATTTATTTCTGTAAAGCTAGTTTTTAAACCAGTAAGTTTAAAAGGAGTCATTTCATTTAGAAGACTTTTTTTTATTCTTGGTAGCATATAATGGACTGCTTGTAATTAAATTTTTAAAGAAATCAGAAAAGTTATTTACATTTCTAGCCTAATGTTGATAAACTTTTTTTTCTAAGTCAACAGAAATCTACAAATATTGTAATGGTCTTTAGATAAATTATTTGCGCAAGGTATCAGACCAAAAGTTCAAAGAATTAACATATATTGCTATAAATATATTTATCCACATTCTTTTTGCACACCTTAAAACAACCGCACCACATGTCTTATCTTTATATCCGATTAGCCCAGCATTTAAAACAAACTTTGGCTTGGGTCACAATAATTGTGTAAAAATCCCTGATTTACTGTTAGCCTTGCTACATTGTTAAATCATTCATTCATTTTATTGTAACCATACTGTGAAATTTAACAAGCCTTCCTGTTGTGAACGGTCATTAGTTACAGTCACGGTAAAAAGAAAGTACACCCTCATTACATTTAAGGGTTTTTGTAGTATATACATATTTAAAGTTTTGGGGTGTTTTTGCTTTTTTATAGACTTTTCCATCTAGGCATTGTTGGTAGTGTAAGTGTAGTGGCCATTTTAAATTACATCTTGAAATAGGAGCCTGTATAAGCAGCATATATAGTTCCAACGAAGTAGCTAAACTGGGGTAATTTTCCCTCTATTAGGTGCTTAGTATCCATCTAAGCAAATAAATACAAATTCATTAGACATTTTTCACTCAGTTGAAGAAATTCAAATCAAAGCTGTGCTAACATTGAATCTCGCCTCAGTTATCGTGCTTTCACTGACCAGAAAACAACAGAAAAACAAATAGAAAATCAGCTGAAAAAATCAGGCCGTTCGGTTCATATCAGGGATGCAACGACCAAGATTTTTTTTTTTTTTTACTTCTGATCAGATTCAATCGTTGAATTTAGATATGTCCAAAAGAAAAATATTTTTTTCCCAATAACATGGCTCTATTTGCATTGATGTAATTATTTTAACAGTGTATGTTTTTTAAAACCATCATAAATTCTCTCTAAAAGCAAGCATAATATGCACAGATGTAGGCATGTCTTCCGAAAGGTAATAAATATAGTAAATTGCGTCAACAGGACAGATTTCATCCTGAAAACAAATATGGCACTGCAAAGTTTCAAACTGAAAGACAGATGCCTACAATCTCTGTTACTTTAGAGATTAGAGATTATAGAATTGGACTGAATACATCTGGCCCTGTAGATTGGGCCCATCTTCCCCAGTACCCAATCTCAAATTTTTTACAATACCTGGACCCAAACCAACGCTAAAATCTGATCGGTGCATCTCTTATTCACAAGCCAAATAATTCCCAAATCTTTACTGGTTTTGTTTGTCGACAGTGGCATCAGATGCAGGAGTTTGCCCTGGAGGAGGGTTGTCGGTTCAGTATCATTGTGTCCTTGGGCAAGACACTTCACCCGCATTGCCTACTGATGCTCGTCAGAGGTACTGTGCCAGTGTACAGCAGCCTCGCTTCTGCCGGTGAGGGCAGCTGTGGCTACAATATAGTTTACCAGCATCAGTCCTCTGACTTGAAAAAGTGTTATATAAGTAAAGGCCATTTACCCTGACGGACAAAGAAACATAAATGAACATAAATTATGACTGAGATCAGAATTGTCTTTAATGGGACCTATTATATTCATAAAACATTTTGCACAACGTAATTCTCAAATAATGAGATTCCATTATTGTGATCTTCTTTCCGAATTAGCGGTTTTAACCACTCCTCCAAGTCATGTCAGTTGCAGACCACGACAAGCAACAGCAACTACATCAGCAGAAACAGCGGCAAGCTCCACTTCAAATTCTTCAAAGATCAAAGAAATCAAAGGGATGAAGTCTGGTCATAGCCAAGTGGACTGGGCGGAGTCATGAAAAGCGCAAGAAAATTGTCGTTGCTCCGTATTTTGATGAAGGACAGGAAGCACATTTGTAGGTTCTCATTAAAATAACGCAGCTGCTCCATTGGGCTTACAGTACATAGGTGGAGTGGGGGAAAAAACGTAGGATGTGGAATTCTGGGGTACAGTTCAGTTACATTTATGTAAATTACCTGTAGCTGGCAAACATACAGTATTATATATGTGAAAATGGTTAAAAACATACGTGGCACAGTGCAACAATCAATTTTTGACCCAAAAGAAACACCCAGAAGCTTAAGAGGCTTTTGCACATCACCAAGGATGAAGCGGGCAGTTTCTTAATGGTAATTAAGTAGCGTGACTGTAGAGATAGTTCCAGATATTTGTAGATGGCCTTATGTCTGTACTGTTAAACTGTCCTGTTGTATTGCCTTAACTGTCCTGAATCATCCTCATGTAAAATGCATATTTTTATAAAAGTTTGATTCCTGTAAGATACTTCTAGGAAGCATTTGGCAATTCTAGGTTGGAAGAATCTGAGAAAAGCAGTAATTTGTTATTATTTATCTGTGTCATTGTTAGCCATTTTTGAGCCTAGATTATGAACACGTTCGGGCACATAAAGTCTGTATGGGATTTACTGCAATAATATCAAAAACTTGAACTTCTCAGAAGAAAGAGAACAAAGCTCTAAAGTTGTGTTTGAAAGTATTTTGAATTCATTTTTGAAGGTCAAAAGAAGAGCTTTAAGCAGTTATGTATATATATATATATATATATATATATATATATATATATATATATATATATATATATATATATATATATATATATATACATGATGGCATCACACAGTTGCCGCAGATTTGTCGGCTGCACAGCCATGATGCGAATCTCCCGTTCCACCACATCCCAAAGATGCTCTATTGGATTGAGATCTGGTGACTGTGGAGGACATTTGAGTACAGTGAACTCATTGTCATGTTCAAGAAACCAGTCTGAGATGATTCCAGCTTTATGACATGGCGCATTATCCTGCTGAAAGTAGCCATCAGAAGTTGGGTACATTGTGGTCATAAAGGGATGGACATGGTCAGCAACAATACTCAGGTAGGCTGTGGCGTTGCAACGAGTCTCAATTGGTACCAAGGGGCCCAAAGAGTGCCAAGAAAATATTCCCCACACCATGACACCTCCACCACCAGCCTGAACCGTTGATACAAGGCAGGATGGATCCATGCTTTCACGTTGTAGACGCCAAATTCTGACCCTACCATCCGAATGTTGCAGCAGAAATCGAGACTCATCAGACCAGGCAACGTTTTTCCAATCTTCTATTGTCCAATTTCGATGAGCTTGTGCAAATTGTAGCCTCAGTTTCCTGTTCTTAGCTAAAAGGAGTGGCACCCGGTGTGGTCTTCTGCTGCTGTAGCCCATCTGCCTCAAAGTTCGACGTGCTGTGCGTTCAGAGATGCTCTTCTGCCCACCTTGGTTGTAACGGGTGGTTACTTGAGTCATTGTTGCCCTTCTATCAGCTCGAACCAGTCTGGCCATTCTCCTCTGACCTCTGGCATCACCAAGGCATTTCCACCCACAGAACTGCCGCTCACTGGATGTTTTTTTCTTTTTCGGACCATTCTCAGTAAACCCTAGAGATGGTTGTGCGTGAAAATCCCAGTAGATCAGCAGTTTCTGAAATACTCAGACCAGCCCTTCTGGCACCAACAATCATGCCACGTTCAAAGTCACTCAAATCACCTTTCTTCCCCATGCTGATGCTCGGTTTAAACTGCAGGAGATTGTCTTGACCATGTCTACATGCCTAAATGCACTGAGTTGCCGCCATGTGATTGGCTGCTTAGAAATTAAGTGTTAACGAGCAGTTGGACAGGTGTACCTAATAAAGTGGCCGGTGAGTGTGTGTGTGTATATATATATATATATATATATATATATATATATATATATATATATATATATATATATATATATATATATTTATTATTTTTTTTTTATTATTATTATTTTTAGAGAGGCTGCAGCATAGACAGACCTGCACAGGATTTACAAAATTATTGTTTAAGTGAGGAAACAAAGATAAGTTAAACACAGATTCAGAGTCATTCAGCTGCTGCTTAGTCAACATTTTTACATTAAAGGAACTAAAATATTAAAAAGGCAGTAGCTTGAATTTGAAAATTTTAAGTTTTCATGCATTTATTCACAGACAAAAATAAGTCATTCACAATTGGTCTGCTTTGCACACTGGATATTTTTGTATAGATTGTTACAATGGAGAAAATAAAATCTATGCATGACAGACCTGCAATGTGAGCAAGTGGTAAGATAGCAAAGTAACTAAGAGCCTTTTAAACCACTCTACAATGTTAATAAATAACAGCTGTAGACTGCAATAATAAAATAAATTAAATTGAGCCAATTCTAAATGCTGCTCTACACTTTAAAAAAATCCTCATATAGTGCTATATATATATATATATATATATATATATATATATATATATATATATATATATATATAAACAGCAACCCGGTTATAAGAATACCATTGATCATGGTTACACTGTCCTCCATTAGCTGTCCAAATGTTTTTCCTTCTCCTTTTAAAGATAATCTGTTTATTCCTACTTGATTTGAGAAAGCTAGAACAGGGCTATAATAATGTCCCAAGGACTTAAATAATGTACAACAGTTTGTTTTTGCACTGAACAGCAAACTTTTTTTTTGTCGCCAAGTATCAGATTTTGGGTATTTTACTGTTTCAACAAGTGTAAATGGTTTGAATATTTGAACAAGCTGTGAACTAACAATGGAAGCACTAAGGGGGGATAAAAGTGTTATCAGAGCCCTTTTTTGACCATTTTTGTGGAGTCATAATAAGAGATACGGGGAGGTTTTCATACAGAGAGAAAGTATGAAGTTGTTTAATAAATTACATGATTTTCTGCCAACAATTATTTAAGTATTTAACACTAGAATATCAAATCAGATTCTAATACAGAAGTGTGGGCTTCAGAGAAAATATGCATAGCACCTTTAAGAGTTATTTTGAAAAAAATACTTTTAATCTGTCAAATAAAAGTTTATATTATTTTTGAAAATGACTACGGCTGAATGTATGTGAGATACAGACAAGAGTCATAAGAATAGCATATGTTTTTGCAAAACGAGAAGTAACTCTTATGCAAAAAATGTTTAGTAAGTGTAACCCTATTTATTTTTTATCTGAATGCAAATGAGTATATTATGTCTTGCATGATGTGGTGCCTTATGCTAATTCTGCACTGCAAAGCACATACAGACACAGAAACTGGAGAAAAAAGATAACCTCTCTCCACAGTCTCCTCAAGGTCTCCAGTGTTGCTTTATGAACAAACTCAGCTGGCACGTTAAGTAACCTTAAACTGAAATGATGGGTAGAGTCACATGTTCCATTCATACACTCTCAGCATCCTTCTTCAATAGCTTTCAACTTGCACTTTGAGCACTCAACCCACTGAAGTGCCGAGGCACGTCCCAGCCAGCAAAGCTCACGTCTAAATGAGCAGCCACTCAAAAGGAGAAACTACACAGCCTCCTAAAAACGCTTTATTACCTTCTTAAACCAAGTAGATAGGGCTAAGTGTAAATGTTTGATGATAAAATTACCTTGAAGACAACTAAATACATAAATAACAGACAAGTGAACACTTTGATAAGTGTTCCCAAAAAAATAAAGGATTAAATTTTGAGTTTTGAATGGTAAAAACAATCTGGTGAGAAAGTACATATGAGATGTGTGAATAGGCCAGCATCGTTCCATATTGACGCAGACCAGCTTGAAATAAATAATGTTTTTTTGTGTGTTTGTTTAACTGTGTCAAACTAACATCCATCCATCCATTTTCTGTCAGGCTTATCCCAAGTGGGGTCGTGACGGGTGCTGGTGCCTCTCTCCAGCTGTCTACGGGTGAGAGGCGGGGTACACCCTGGAAAGGTTGCCAGTCCATGGCAGGCGAACACAGAGACAAACACACACTCACACCTAAAAAATCAATTAACCTGCATTAAGCCGGAGTACCCGGCGAGACCATGCTTAGGGAGAGCATGTAAACTCCATGCAGAAAGAGCCAGGCAAGGAATTGAACCTGGATCTTCTTGCTACAAGGCAGCAGTGCTACCCACTGAGCAGCCTGTCATACTAAGAGAGTAGGTAAATTTTGAGAACTGTGCTGCACATTCTACAAAGGGTTTTTTTAATAAATGTGCAGCATCTATTCTTAAATAAATCCCAGATATTTTTTTAATTCGATGACAATTTTGTTATACAAATGCACTGTGAACCAGACAAATCTAATTACACCAACTGTACATGAAGTAATATCTACAACAGGTCAAAAAGTACAATCCAGGATCAGATTTTCCAACATCCACCCTTTACAGCATCAAACTGACAGAACAATAGGAATATGGTGTAAAACTTTTAACCAACTGTTACCCTGCTTGGTGAAAAAAAAGTAATATAGGTTTAAATACACCAATCCTAATAAAGGGCAGTGAGGCCTAAAAGCTACTGGGGGGCAGACTCCACCAACCCACTCTTACATTGAGCTTCCTCCTCTGTCCAAAAGCTTTGCCCCATCTTTGGACCTCCCTATTCTGGCATATCTCCATCATGGCCCAAGACGTCAGTCCTGGTTACCCCTCTCAGCCTCTCACACACACATATATGCACACTTTCCCACACACAGTGCAAACCTCACACATGCAGATGCTATCTCTGCCCCCCAATACTGGGGTCCCCCCTCAGCCTGAGGAAAACGGCCGTCACAGAACCCTGCTAACGGGAGGCCACCCCTAAACCACAACCCAAAAGCAAGGAGCAAGAGAAAGTGCACAAATCTATTACTGCTGCAACTCTAGCTGATGGAGGGAATGGGGGAGAGAAAGGGGCAGCGGGAAGGATGAGGGTTGTTGAACAGGGGGGGGACTGCGGTGCGAGCATCTACCCACAGAACACTCTTGGACATGTGGAGTCAATTAGGAACAATCTTGTTTTCTCCCAACCACTGCAGAAGAGGGGAGGGTTTTTGTTGGGCTGTGTTAGTGTGTGAGTGACCGTGGAGTGTGTGGTAGGAAAGGAGAGTTGAGGGAACATGTTTTTCTGAAAACCTGCCAGAGAAATAGGCCGGATATTTGGTTTTCTATCAAGCCATTTTATGCACAAAGAGCTTGCATCTCAGCATGCCTGCTGTTCGTCCCTAAATGAGCATGACTTAAGAAACTTGAAAAGGATTTCGTCCAGATATATGAGGCAAGGCTCTGAAGGAGAAAGATTTTAGCTGAAATGATAGAGCACAACTCAGGTGTGAACATTCTCCCATCCATTATTATTAGGCGCCCCAGGGAAATCCAATCACAAGCAACATCAGGCAAGGGGAAATCTTCTCTGAAAAAGACTCAGTCCTAGTATGTATCATCTTTGAAACTGCCACCTTTAAAACTGTTGAATTGTCTTTACAGAGACAATTCAACCAAATCATAAAATAAAGTGTTGTCCAACTGACCGTTCGGACAGATGATCACTATTTTTTGCTCCCTCTTGGTCACATAACTCTGCCTCCACCACACAGTGCCTGTGTCATCTGTTATTAGTTGCCGCTGTCAGGTAGCGACAGCAGGCCGGTGTGACAGCAAATCCCATAATGCTTTGCGGAGAGAGCCGTCTCCTCAAAGCATTCTGGGATATATCTGTTAATCTATTGACCATGGATGATCACTACTTCTCAAGGCGCATTGTGGGAAATTTTTACTTTTTCATCCACTAGACATTCGCACACTCATTAAAATGGCATAACCATTATATAGTGCCCTATATAGGGCGGACATTCGGACACAGCCTTCATATATAAATCTACGTCTTGTTACTAATCATTCTTGTTTCTACTCCTCCTTTCAGTTATCTCTCCCACTTTCTTTTTGATCCTATATAACCATTTCCTTTTATTTCCCCATCTCACATTCTCTGTCATTCATTCTTCAGTTTTGATTGATGATTCACCTTTCCAATTTACTAATATTCACTGAAAGGTTATTATAAGGCACAAGGGTGGAAAGAAAAATGTATTACTACGAATATGTAAACATGCTAAATAATATTTTAACAACAAATGTAATGTTATCTGCTGCTTATAATTTATATTGGTTTAAGTTAAAAACAGTTTATTAAGCTTTTACTTCGGAGGGAGTTATCTAAAATGATTTGCTGTGGGGGGTGGGTATATTGGAAAAAGGATAGAATGAACGTCAGAGTCACCAAAGGATGAGGAAAACCCCAGAAAAGTTTTATACATATGGGGAAGGAGGTGTGTCTTGATATATATAATGATGTTAAAATGTAAGAAAGGTTCACCTGGATGAGCCAAATAGATTTTAAGAGGGTCCAATATCTCCCCCGGCTCCTCCTCTCACTCCACTTTTTGCATATTTATCATAGCAATCTCATGAACAGAGAGACAATAGTTCACATTTGCGCAATGTGTAAAGAAAGATGCGAGAGATAGACATTTGATGTGTCTGTGAGAAAAGTAAAGAGACTTAAGAGAGTGAGCAAAGTGAGAAGTGCAAAAAGAAAGCAGAAACATTAGTTTATAGTTTAGGATGTAGCAACAGTAAGGAAAATAGGTATTTGAACACCCTGCTATTTAGCAAGTTTTCCCACTTAGACATCATTGAGAGGTCTGAAATTGTTATCCTAAGTGCATGTCCGCTGTTAGAGACATAAAAAAAAATAAATACAGAAAAATCCAGAAATAAATTATTTTTATAACTATATAAACTATATATTTGTATGATACAGTTGCAAATTAGTATTTGAACACCAGTCTACCTGCTAGAATTCTGACCCTCACAGACCTGTTAGTGTGGCTTCAAAATGTCCACCTCCATAAAGGCTACTCTACCACATATCAACATTGATTTTCTTAGGTGTTCAAATACTTATTTGCAGCTGTATCATATAAATAGTTAAAAAAAATCATACACTGTGATTTCTGGATTTTCTTTTTTAGATTTTGTCTCTTACAGTGAAATTGCACCTATGATGACAATTCCGGACCCCTCTATGATTTCTAACTGGGAGAACTTGCAAAATAGCAGGGTGATTAAATACTTATTTTCCTCACTGTAGAATTTCTTGTTCCCATCTAAGTTGTTTTCATTGTTATAAGCTGCTAGTTTAACCTCCTAACATTAAAAAAGAAAAATATACCCAAAATCAAGCAGATACTGTTCTTGAATCATTTGAGCTAGTCTTTTTTACAGCACTGTAAATGATTAATAACCGAAAAAGAAGGGAGTGTGGGTTGTTAATGTGGTGAGGTCTCTGCCTCACACTGTGTACTTGAATAGAGTTGGTAAAATAATCCTTCATATGCAAAACACTAACAGAAGAAAAAGCAGATAAGATGTGATGTTAAGGCCATTTACAATTTCCTACTTAGGTTTCATATCGTTTTGACAAATAGATGTATACTGTAATAGATGTATATATGGCATCTATAACTAGGTACATATACATAGTATCAGATAACTACTGTTTATGCTCTAAAAACATTCTAAATGACTTCGTTTCGAGTAAATTATGGGCGCTACCCACTCAGGACACTTGGAATACATTGGACGAGCAGTATGGAGGAATATTGACACGTTTTTTGTGGACTTTTATGGACCTTTCTGCATCGGGCGCCATGGACCTCCATTAATTGAATGTCAGCAGACAGCAAGAAGCCTCCCAGATCTCCAGATGCATTTGAGATATCAAAAAAGTACTCCAGAGTGTTGTTCAGCATGGGGGTGAGTAGAAAATGAAGGCTAATCATGTTTTGGGTGTACTATTCCTTTAAGTTGACTCATTTTTAAGACCTATCCCATTGGTTTTCCTTTTTGTAATTCAGGTGTAACTACTACTAACTACTACTATATGAGCAAAGAAGACCAGGCTTTAATTCAAAGCAGTGTATGTGTATGTGGGTGTGCGTGTACCTGTCTAACCCTCAGTGTGAGGACTGTTTTTCCAATTTCAACATCTAATTGAGGACCAGTTGTTGCAAAGTGAGGACATTTTGCCAGTCCTCACATATTATTTTGCTAATGGTTAGGTTTAGGGCAAAGGTGTCAATTGGTTAGGGTTTGGGTGAGGTATGCATTGGTAATGGTTAGGTGTAGGGTTAGGGCATAGAAAAGGTTGAAAATGACTGAAAATCAATGGAAGTCAATGGGAGTCAACACATGATCCTCACTATGATGGCAGAACAACTATGCGTGTGTGTTTGTGTGTCTTTGAATGTTTGTGCACTACAAACATTGGATTGTGATTGGCTCTAGTCATAACTATTTGAGGTACCGGTTGAAAACAAACACGGCAGCTAAACTCTCTGATTCACTGTCAAATTACATTGGGTCTGGCTAAAAGTTGAAGGCTTAAATGGTCTAAAGCATGGATATGGTTTCAAGCATGATGCACGATGAGCAGTGGAAGACATGACTCAGAGTAAATAAAAAGGGCTGCATCAATACCCACTTGAGGGGGAGGAGTGCAGCTGGCAGGCTCAGAGTTAGAGAATATCAAAGACTCCACGTCCCTAAAACTGTGACCTGAATGCAATGTGGATTTTGTAAGCCATTATATTTCTGATGACAAAGATGAATAATGCTTCATGACTCATCCTCACACGGTTAAAGAGCAACAACACAGAAGTGATCAGTGCCTACACAACTGGTAGTCATCTCTTCAAAATCGACTGAAATGACTCCAAGTATAATTCAGTACAGTACCTTATAAAAGTTTGTATATTCCTTACAAAGGTTTCAGATTTTGTCACTTTTTAATCGCCCATAACATTTTATTGTGCTATTAGGTTATAGATCAACACAAACCACTAAATAAGTATAATGGATGACAAAAAAAGTTTTTCATATATCTCGTCAAAGCTTTGTAGAACTGTCTCACACTGCAATTAAAATTCAAAATGTTCAGGGGTTTGTATTAAAGGAATAGTACACCCAAAACATGATTTGCCTTCATTTTCTACTCACCCCCATGCTGAACAACACCCTGGAGTACTTTTTTGATATCTCAAATGCATCTGGAGATCTGGGAGGCTTCTTGCTGTCTGCTGACATTCAAATAATGGAGGTCTACGGTGCCCGAGACAGAAAGGTCCATAAAAGTCCACAAAAAAGTTTTAATATTGCTCCATACTGCTTGTCCAATGTATTCCAAGTGTCCTGAGTGGGTAGCATCCAGAATTTACTCGAAACGCAGTCATTTAATATGTTTTTAGAGCATAAACAGTAGTGTATAGGATTTCCTGAAAGCGCGCACCTGCGCGATCACGACGCTACGGAAGCCGGCAGACCAAACCAGCGCATTCAGCTCGGCAAAGAACTCATGCTCTTCCTCAACACTGAAGTCCTCAGACATTTTTCTTTCGTTGTTTCTTTCTTTGCACAGGTAAACAGCACATTTCTTCTTCTACGCTTGCATTATTGGCAGAGCAGACGCTGAATGCGCACGTTCATCTGGTTTGGTCTGCCGGCTTCCGTAGCGTCGTGAACGCGCAGGTGCGCGCTTTCAGGAAATCCTATACACTACTGTTTATGCTCTAAAAACATTCTAAATGACTTCGTTTCGAGTAAATTCTGGATGCTACCCACTCAGGACACTTGGAATACATTGGACGAGCAGTATGGAGGAATATTGAAACGTTTTTTATGGACTTTTATGGACCTTTCTGCCTCGGGCGCTGGGCACCTCCATTATTTGAATGTCAGCAGACAGCAAGAAGTCTCCCAGATCTCCAGATGCATTTGAGATATCAAAAAAGTACTCCAGAGTGTTGTTCAGCATGGGGGTGAGTAGAAAATGAAGGCTAATCATGTTTTGGGTGTACTATTCCTTTAAGCATAGTCAATACTGACAGTGAGTCGTGTTGTCTCCGCCCCACACACTGTGTTGGAAAGTGGTCAGTTTCCTTTGCAAAGAGGTCAAAATTTGGTTTCCTCCACAAAATTTTACTCTAGGTATAATACTTTGGAAGAAACAGAATTTAGAATAGTGTCTTCTATTAACATTAAAACACAATAAACAGAGTCGGTCCATGCATATTCAGGCAGTTTTTTCATTTGAAACCATAAATAAAAAATAAAAATTTATTGAACCAAACTCGGAAAACAAATAATCCATTAGCTCATTTTCTGATTTTTTTGCACTAGACCGAAACAAGAGAAAAAAATTAGGCTGGATCTTCAACATCACAATGAAATGAAGCACACAGCCAGGATAACCAAGGAGTGGCTCAGTAAGAAGCATGTCAAGGTTCTGGCAGGGCCTAGCCGGTCTCCAGATCTAAACCCAATAGAGAATCATTGGGGGTAGATGATTCTAGAGAAGATCTGTGTGGAGGCGTGGGCCAAAATTCCTCCCATAGTGTGTGCAAACCTACGGAAAAACTACAGTAAAAGTTTGTAATTTCAAACAAAGGCTACTGAATCAAATATTAACATTGATTTTCTCAGGTGTTCAAATACTTTTTTGCAGCTTTATCATACAATAAATAGTAAAAAAAAAAAAAAAAAAAAAAAGTGAATTTCTGGATTTCTTTTTTTTTTTTTTTTTTTTTTTTTTAGTTTATGCCTCTCACAGGTTTGAATGGGACATGCACCTACGATGACAATTTCAGTCCCTTCCATGATTTCTAAGAAAACTTGCAAAATAGCAGGGTGTTAAAATACTTATTTTTTTCGCTGTATATGTTCATATTATTTATGGATTACATCTAAATATATAAAAGATATGTTCAATAAAAACAAAGATATGAAATAACACAATATATATATTTTTTTTCATTTTAAAATCTAAAGTACAACAATCATTCAGTTTGGTATATCAGATCAGAATCAGAATACTTTTTAGACAATTTCCTGATTCAAATATTTTATAAAACACCTGAACTGACCGTTTGTTATTTTTCTTTATTTTTTTATGGCTTAATGAAAGAAGTGGGTTTTAAGCTGCCCTGCAAGGCTTTTAAAACTGGGTTTGATTGGTGCCGAAGCCATTCTCATTCTCATTAGTGAGCCTCGATCTATATTTATTTTTGATTATGTCCATGGTAGGGAAACCCTGCTTCACAGCAGTAGGTTGAGTCAAACATAATCAAAATGTGTAGGGTCATCTTTGAGCACACCATTTCATATTTCTGTCATCAGTTCACCTCAGTTCTTCCAGCAGGCTACACTTTCCCTGCTTTTTCAGTCATCTTCTCCTTCTTTCCCACCAATCGGCTATCCATAGGTTTACCTGCTGTGTCTAAGTGGCTCGCAGCAGCAACCCTGACTGACACAGCTCATTGGCTAATTTGTATCACATGTAGCCTGGTGCCGGACGCTCCGGAGGGCTTTACCATCTTGACAGGAGAAGTTTGACACTGCCGTCGGACAACGTGGTAATTTATAAATGTTTTAAATCAAGTTGGGTCCGTTCTGGCAGGGCCTAGTCCTCTGCTATAGGTCATCAAATCAGTTTAGTCGGTCAAAGAGGCTGCCTGTAGGGATTTTAAAGGTCCAGCAGGTGTCAGTATTGAGTGACACAGTATCAACGCAATATCAGTACAGTTAAGCAATGTAGGAGACTCGTTTTGAGGAAACAACAGTTGTAGCTCTTTCTCGACCTTGCTGTGGTTGCAGAGAGATCTCGGTTTTGTAGAAGAAATTATCGGCCTAAGAGTTATTGATCCAGAGAAGACGAATCTTTGAATATCTTTCTAACTTTACCGAAGTTTCTTACTTCGGCCATGAGAGACTCTTTAATTGTTTCGGAAAACAACTAAAGGCTCCATGTCCTTGCTCAAACTCAATTACACAGCAACATGTCCTGGGAAGCTCTCACTTCATTGACGCTTTTGCCACAAATAAGTAACCACATCTGGTCTCGGAACATGAACAAAAGACCACAAACGAGTCTTTTTTTCCTTTTTTTTTTCAAAAACCCTTTTTTTTTAAACAAAATCGCCGTTTGTTTTAGGATTCTTTTATTTCTGTTTCTGAAACGAAAATCCAATGACCAAAAGATACACGGACCAGTTTGTTATCAATTTTCTTGTTTTGGTTCAATAAATAAAAAATGAAAATTCTAATGTGTTTTTGTTTTTTCATTTTTGGTTTTAAACACACACACACAAAACTAACTCAGTGTCACTTCTTTTTCAGCTTCCAACCAGTTTTCCTTTGCTGTTTTTAGTCAAATCATCTTTACACCAGCTCTAAAAATATCCCCTTCCCCCTCCAGGCAACACCCTAGTTTTTATGATGCTGTTAGTTCGGCAAAGTTACCAAACACTTAAGGTCTTCACGGAACAGCTGTATTTTTAGGACGGCAATAGTTTGCAATGGATCTTATTGAGGGGTATCAGAGTAAAGGGGGGTTAAATGCAAAATCACACCACACATCAGATTATTTGCCAAAAGAAACAGTTCTCACCAGCTGAACGTAGGCCACTTTATAATCTGGCTGCTTCACTTTCTGGTTGAGGTGATTCCTCTTCTTATTTGACCCTAAAAAAAACACAGATCAGAAATATTTATCTATGTAAGTAAATTAAAACTGTAAGAAACAACTTTTTAAACAAACAAGAAGCCTGTGTAGAGAAGACAAAATAGTGGTAAAATTGGTGCTTTTGGGTGAAAAACTCTGGGTGTTGCATTTTGTACTAGTTGAAGCTTATGGAAGACGGATTAAAGAAATTCCCATAAACAACGCGCTAGAATACACAAGTCTTGAGCTAACAAGAGTAGGGCTGCAACTAACGATTATTTTACTAATTGATTAATATGTTGATTATTTTTTCGAATATAAATAATTGTATAGCGAAAGGATCCTTAAACGAGATTTTATAGAGAGGCAAAGCGGGTAAAACTAAAAATGTAAATAGGTTGCTCTGTCAGCTAAAGACACGTAGAGTTTCTACACTCCAGTTAACGATTAATCCATTACTAAATCAGTTGACGATTACTTCAATAATGGATTAATTCGATTAATTGTTTCAGCCCTAAACAACAGAAGGGAAGCGGGTTTACATTTGTTGGAGATAAGTAAGGTTGCACACTGGCTACCAACTTAACCTTTTTATAAAGCTTAAAGGCACTCTGAAAAAAATTAATCAATTACGTACTGCTGAAGTGAATAGAGGCGTGGTAGCTTCGGACTGAAGACGATGTTCTCAGTAAAAAAAAAAAAAAAAAAAAAACTTTCTTTGACTAGCCACTGCAATGTCTTTATAATGGTTAGCCGCCCTCTCAAACCACAACACAGAGCACATGAAGATGTCGCAGCAAGGAGAGGTGGAGGAAATTGTTCCAAAGAAGGGTTTTTGTAGTTTGCCAGTTTGGCAGTATTTCGGTTATGGCAAGTCGGACAAAAAACAAACCACAGTCATCTGTAAAATGTCTGATAACACAACCAACTTTTTTTTTATCATCTCGGCCGCTCACACCCGCAGGAGTACGAGCTGTGTAAAGGGTGAGTTGATTTGGGGTTTTTTTTTGTTGAGTGGAGTTTACATGGTTGCCTAGTCCTGCAATCTTTTAATTACCACAAGCTGGTGATGTACTATTCCCACCCCAAATAGGGTATTCTATTTATTTATTTGTTATATTTATTTTGGTCACTTTTGTGGTCACTTTAGTTTATTCTTTGTCAGTATTTAATAACATAACTCAGGTCTCTTAAGTTATTTTTCTTTAAAACAATTCTGTTATGGTTAAAAAAGTTGGTTAAATAAATATTTAATTGGAAGTCTGTGTTTGTGTTCTTTATTAAAATTAAATCATTTAGCAATATCATAAAACGTCCAGGCAGAGCTGCACATAAAATATGGTCTCAAATCTTTTCAATAATTATCGATATCGATCAATATGCATTTTTTTTTTTAAATCGATAAGCTTTTTTTCTATATCGTCCAGCCCTAATACGGATATTAATTTGTATATTATGACAAAATTTACAGTTGGTAAAAGACAATGGCAAAGCATAAAATAGGTCACCACTGACTGCTTGAGAAGATAATCTCAATTGTACTCTAGTGGTCAAGTCTGAAGGTCTTTCGAGTAACTTCCATTGCCATGGGAACAGTTTAGGAGAAGAAAAACAAAGGAAAAGTTTGTTTAAATTGACTCATTTGTACACTGGTGGTGCGCTTTGGTGGTGTGCGTGTGTGAGTAGGGGGTACGTATGGGTAATTATTACACAGCTCAGGGAAAGCCCTTAGCAGGGTTGGAAAACGCCCCCTCCACACTGCCATGCTAAACGGAGGCCCCTGTGTGGGTGGAACACAGAGGTAACCAAGTGTATGTGCCATTGTGTGTTTGGACACTCATATAGGTACTAAGGTTGCTGAGGAGAACCACAGGAAAAATATCAAAATTTAGAAACATAAAAATCTGTAAAGTATAAAAAAAATATATATGGTACAAACACAACTGCACACCTTGGAGACACAAATAAACCTCAATAAAGGTTTTTCCTAATGGATACAGACACACAGAGAGAGCTTTCACAGAACACTCGCAAACGCAAGCACAATTTCTCCCACTTTGAGATTGCGGTCTGGCAACTAGCTATCAAATTACAAATCCCAGACTGGAAAGGTAGCCATGGTAACTCCTTCCAAAATACCCCTGCCACACAAGAGGGGAGAAAGGGTTTCTTGCACCCCCCACCCCCCCGCCACTCTTTTTGGTCTATTCCTGTCTTTACACTGCCAATGGAGTGGAACTCCTGACGCAGACAGGGATACCTTCTCTGACGCACCTCAGAAAAACCAGGGGCCTTTAGCTGCCCCTTGTTCTTCATCCCACCCCATCCCTTGAAGCCTTGCAGCTTCCCTTGAACTTGTTACACCATGGAGCATTCTTTACCTCTGTAGCCTCTTACACAATCCTAATAAACAGTGTTAATTGCTTCTCCACTCTATGGGCTAGGCGCCTCTCTCCATGATACCTCCTTGGTCTCTACTCCATGAGGAAGATCCTGGCATGGCTGACCAATCTCTACCTCCTGTGCAGGCAGTTTAGGAACAAAACTAGAGCATACAAGCAAACACACTGTTTTGGCTCTCAGTTTGCCATAAATTAAAACTTATACTCAAATGAAGTCATCAAAAACCTTGAGCATATTTTGCTTCCCTGAGAAAAAAAGAAACCCAAAGACCAACAATTTGTTTGCATAATAATATTTAGAAACGGGAAAATCAAAGCTCCTAATAGAAGATCATGGAATTAGGTAGACTGTGAATGGTATTTGCACGTCTGGAGTAAGCGTGGTGTGTTCTGTGCCACAGTGCTGCAACAGCAGATCACCAGATAAGCAGCTGCATGTGTATTCAGAGAAAGGAGAACCAGGCATGTGAACCAATACTGCAACTGGTCTGCTGAAAACACTCCTGCGGCTGCATTTCAATAGAAAAATTAAATCAGAAGAAACTGCTAATCACTGTTAATTATCTTTTAAATGGAATCAATTAGACATGAGGCTTTGTAAAATACTGTCTGTAAACTCTGCGAATCCTATATAGAAAAAAGGATCGAAACTAGATTCAAAATTATTTTAAGAGAAATGTAAAATAGGAAAAGGAAAAACATTTAATTCTCACAACAGGGATGTTTGCTTTGTCAGAGGTGTATTCTTTTACAATGTCCAGCTGCCTGGATCAAAAGGTTTCAAAACCTACATTAAAAGTTACAGGCTAAGAAAAGTGTTTACTAAAGCCAATTTATACTCCAGAAACCCGTTCTTAAAGTCCATTTTCCTTTTCAACAATATGTTTAGAGACAACTTTACAAGCGGACGTTACATCCCACAGTTAAACCAGGTGACCCCATAATTTACCTGTGCCACTAGCAGATTAATGTGAAATCCTGCATTCATTTTAATAATTGCATCCTGTTTCGGAATTTTGGAAAAAATAATTTAAATAATAAAAAGGAAATACACCTGTATTCATTTATTAAGGTAAGAAAAAACGATCAAGTAGCAGTTCGCTGTTACTTATTGGGCAAAAGACTGTCTTTTCATTCCTCCTACAATTATCAAGTTGCTATACAGCTCATAATTAATGTTGAATTTTTAAAAGGTATGTAAAAAAAAAAATCTGTAATTTCTTTTGGAAGTATAAGGAAGAACTCACCAAACTGTATCCTGGTTCGGATGGCTCCTACAGGGACGTTATAGATCTTCTCCAAGTAGTTTTTGATATCATATTTAGTCATTCTGTTAAAAAACAAACAGGGTAGAGAAAAAGAGAGAAAGAAACCAGAGTTACAAAATGACTACAGGGTCATGGATTTAGGTGCAATAAGGACTAATCTGTAAATAAATGAGCCACTTTTAATACAGGTGTGACATTTGAACATTTAGTGCAATACTAAAAGGCTAAAATGTTGGTTTACGGTTCATGTTCACTTAATGGACCTTTATATAGAAATAATGCAGCCCATTTCCAAACTGCATTACTATTATCTCTGCTGTTATTTCATGTGCCGTAGCGGGACAGGACACTTGTGTACAATGCCATACTCAGCTCCTACTGAATGGACCATAAAGTGGGGAGAGGAGAAATGTGAGTGTCAGTGCTCATCCAATTAACTGTCTAGGAGTATTGATCGTGCCCAGTGAAATCCTACACAGGAAGTGGACCTGGCACCAACTGATCTGGCGGGCTAGCCCAGCTCAAGGCAGCCCACTGGGTAGAACTAGGAACAGCCTTACTTCCTCTGCCCAGAGGAAGAAAGGCTTTTAACTGCTAATCAATCTAGTCAATTGAATTAGCCCGGTAGAAAGCCCATCTCAAATGCGTTAGACAAAGTGCTTAATAGCGACGTTGTGGTCTGACAAGAGAGCCTCGGATGTGGTGTCTTCTATCACCTCATATGTTTCTTTGACAGTGTAGGACACTGTAATTTCTATTGTTTGTAAAGTAAACAGTTCAACACCTTGAGTATTTAATACCAATATTAGATGAAGCAAAGATTTGCCTGAGGAAAACCCCATCTGTGAACACAAAGACTCTTTGTACCAATGAGTGATGTAATATTTGTTTCCATGTTGTTGTTACAATTGCAATCCCTCCATAATAGGTCAAATTTTGGCAAGCTCAGAGTGAAAGAGAACAACCATGTTTGTATACCAGGTGTATGGAGAAAGTTAGGTTTCCTTTCATTCATTCCATTCAGTTACATATTTCCACATTTGACAACACAAAAATACACAATAACATTATTTCCTGCAGTAAAAAGAGCTTTCCGCCTTCAAAAACGTTAGAAGTTTAAGCTTTCTGTCTCGCCTATGTTTTAGGACAACTTTGAGTGTCGACGTCAAAAGTTCTCTAGCTCCCTCCTACTACCATGCAATGGAAACATTTAGAAATTAAATATACAGTGAAAAAATACAAACAGAAAATACTGAAAATGAACACCTCCTCTAGCACTTCATACCAACATATGGCCCTTTAACTTCTTCATTATGGTAATATTATACCATAATGAGTATAGCTAGCCTATCTTTAGAATATTGAGAAAAGTGTCCAAGTTTTTAATGTCTATTTGACCTAGAATCCTAAAAATCCAACCAAGAGGACTAATGTGCTGACAATACTTATACTTTTCTATGGGCAATGAATAGGAATACATGTTTATAAACACAAAACAGGGGTTCCACCAATGAACAGAGGGATTGTTCCTGACGCATGGCTGTAACACCCATGTCTTGTCATGGGTTCAACTCCCAACCCCTTGACCTTTCCTGCATGTATTCCCTCCTCTCTTTCAACGGCATTTCCTGCAAGCCATCTTTAAAATAAAGGCTAGTAGTGTCAGATGAGCATCTTAAAAAAGAAAAAAGAAATACGCAAAACAGCTCCCCAAGATGTGGGTAGCTGTAATTTGGACTTAAATTTTTCAGGTGCTTTTTGACAATGGTTTTATTTTCTATATGCTAAGGAAAAACATGGCAGCAGCCCCTGTACTCCAGATGCTAGAAGCAATAAGTTCTCTAAAGGGAAGTAGTTAACTATTTATCCGATCTCTTGCTCTTCTCAGAATGTTTTGGTTTTTCTGTTTATTTGGTTTCTAGCTTGTTAAAGTAACTGAACGCAATGTTGTGAATTTAGAACAGAATAAGGCTACTGAAAACCTGTCCAGCATCTCTGCTGCTGATAAAATCACAAAAGCCTGAATGCTTGATGTGGCTGCATGATGTTTTGGGACTCTGTCTTCACCACATTTTCAATTTTTGCACTATTCCTATTGCAAAAGATGGTTTGAATTCAATAACTGTTGGTTAATATTTTTCAAGTGCTATGAGCTTGCATTTTTTCATTCTTATCTAATATTTAGCCAACTGAAACAAGGCAGCGGATTTTTGGGCAAAAAATAGGTTGCCCAAATTGCTAAAAGCCATGTTGTATAAAAAGCATAGCTGACAAATTTGTTGCCATATTTTCACAACTATAATGCGCATTTAAACATCTTTTTTTCCCTTAAAAATGTGCGGCGCGCCCTATAGTGCGGTGCGCCCTATGTGTGTTGTTACTGCGGACGTTGTTGAGACCACCATGAGAACGTTAAAGGGGGAAGTGTGGGCGTGGATTGTGCATAAAAGAACAGGTATGTGCTTTATGCAGAACTCCTCATCTCCTCATTGAGGAGATGATGAAAGAGTGGCTGAGTGAGGTGTATGTAAGGAGACCAGGTTGTTTTTTCCACGCATCACCATCGCTGTTAATCTGTGACTCCATGCGTGCCCATCTCACAGCCAATGTGAAAAACATGGAGAAACAAATGAACGCTGTGCTTGCTGTTATTCCGGGAGGTCTGACAAAGGAACTTCAACCGCTCGACATTGGTGTGAACCGGCCGTTCAAAGTAATAAGCTACTTTCACAGCGGACGCAGCAAGAGCAGCAAAATTGTGTCTGCTGCTTCATTTTTGCTGCTTGTACCAGTTAGTTCTGACGCGCGGCTGAAGCAGCTTTGCTGCTTTGGCTGCACGATGCAAAAGTGTGTCTCACGCGCGTTGGGCGGAGCTACTCTATCCTTTCTTTGCCTTGCAGCTATATTTGCTGTGATCAGTGGGAATAAAGTAGTCTTAATATGTTTTTAAGTGAGAAAGTCCACCTGAAAACTAAATCATTGCAGTCAGTTCTTCCAGATTACAATCCCACCTTCTAATATTATTTCTGTCGGAGCCGCTCAGACCCCAGCATACCAGCGGTGCGCTGTCAGTAGGAATCCCATTCAACAGCAGCCTCTGGCCTCTGGCAGATTTCTGCATTTTAAGTTAATTTATGCGTCAATAAACTGTTTCAGAGGAGTGATCACAGCGCTCTGTGTCATCAGCGATGTGTCTGTCTCACGGCCAGCTCCCAGGTTTGCCTAATACTTTGTAATAAATACATGAATAAAGCACAGTCATACTCAGTTTTGCTCCCGCTCTATTTTGAAATACACAGTAGAGGTATTTAAACGTAGTAGAGGACATGTACCTGTACATAAAACCCGCGCCAGTGCGCCTTATGTGTGTGTTAAATACAGTAATGGCACACATAACTGAGACTGCACCTTTTAGTACGGTGCGCCTTATGGTCGTGAAAATACGGTATTAATTCCTGACAGATATTATAAAAAATAAAAAAAACAATGCACTAGCAAGAACGTGATGAAATGAAAAATATTACTACTCATTTCTAGTGCCATTTTCTATTACCTATGGTTGTCTTTCTTTAAGAAGATTGGTTTCATAATCTAAAACATTTAAGTTACCCAAAAATGTAAAAAAAAAAAAAAATTTTAATTGAGACAATAGCTTTCAAAATTATCTGTAAAGGTTCATTCTTTTGACTGTGCCAAATAAATGGCTTTGAGCTTAATGGCTAGTCAACACTGTTACTATTTTTCTTAGTCTGTCGGACTTGTAATCGAAAGAAAAAAAAAAAATCAGGCAACTGATCCTTGTTAAAGGTATATGGACTGAATTCATATGGGGAGTGGTGGCCTAGTGGTAAGGGCATAAGGCTTGGAGTCTGGAGGTTGTGAATTCGAAACCCACTCCCAAAGACTTCCACTCTGATTCTCAGAGCAAGACCGTTAACCCCACAATGCTCTCCGGGCTCCACAAATGGCAGCCCACTGCTGGGTTGGATTAATTGCAGAGAGTGAATTTCATTGCGCTGTACTTGTGACAGTGTAATGACAATTAAAAAAACGCAGGAAAAATTAATTTACTGGTCTCAAAGTGGTCAATAAGGCTCAACCTTTTACACACATTCATCCACCGGTATGCAGAACGACAGACAAGTTGGGGCTAAGTGCCTTGCACAGTGGAACATTGACATGTGATGGAAGTTCAATCGGGATGAGTTGGCCAGCTATGTGGTCCTCTGGAGCTAAGGAACCACAACAGTCGAGGGGGCAGCATGCCACTGCTAGCTCAGGAAAAGAGCTGAGGAGTACAGAGGTAACTCAGAGAGGCCTGCCAGGATACAGAGCACAGATGGCACGGAAGAGGCTACAGCTGGCTAGCTAGAGAATAACCACAGAGGATTGAGGTTGATCAGATTAGTCCATCACTCGAAGTAGCATGAGCAGGAAGAGGCAAAAGCAGGCCAAGGCTAGACTCTAGAGGCTAAATGATAGTGATGGACAGAGGATCGCTGAGGATCAGAGGAGTCTGCAGGTGGGGTGAGCAGCCGAGGAGGATAAGATAAGGGATTTGGTGGCCTGTGTCTGTGCTGGAGGTAGGATATGAAACAGTCCTTCTACGTCTAAATTAAAAAGGTTATTTTAGAAAACACAAACTTAAGCGCATTCACTGGTTTACCCTTTGTCTTTCATTTAAAAAAAGCTTGTCTCTGCGCCCTCCTCCACTATAATAGCGGTCAATTCATAAAACTTTCTCATCTTCCAATTTTGATATTTGTACTTGAGACAAGTGTTGACGAATTTATGGATTTGATGCTACGATCTTATGTAAATTAATCTCGTCATCGATAGACAAGATAGGTTAAGCAGTGTGTCTGTGCTTTCACACCTGAATCAGAGGCTGAATTAACTCCACAGCATGCACTCAAGTTCTCTAGATTCTGGCAAGTGACCTGACTATCTGACTCAGCAGTGTTGAAGCAGAGACTCATCAAAAACGCAAGGGACACCGGACTTCCAGGACTGGAATTGAGAAAACCTGGTATAAAATATATCAGGTTTTATTTACAGTGCATATGCACATGCCCATAGAAAACCATTCATTTAACTTAGTCTTTTTTTCCCTATGCTCAGAGCAAAGAAGAGCGTTTACCAGGATTTGACACACAGATGAGCATTTCTGCTCCATATTTACCCAACTCTCCCAATAACCAGCGTCTCTCAGAGTGCATGAGGGAAGCAAATCAAGCGGAATGACCAGGGGTACTTAGGACCATGAGAGCTGGAAAGAGTAATTGCTTAGAGAGGTTGGTTTTCCTAGAAAGCAGAGTCGGGGAACTGGAGTAGAGGAAAGTGTCTTGAGGTCTGTTGAGTCTCATGTGAATCATTAGGAGGACGAGGACTGATCCTGATTAATGAGAAGAACGGTTTCTAAATAAGCACTGCTTTTAACACTTCAGATATCCAGCCACCACAAACCAACAGATGGTATAAATGAGGTCCTGGTATAATCATGTCTTCTACAATGCTTGCAGTTAATGAATAGGTACTTGACATTGTTCAAAAACTAGAGGGAAAAAAGATAATCTTGAATAGCTACAAGCCAACAAGATTTTTAATAAAGACCAGCTCCTAATGTAGGAGCATATTTGGGGAAAAATGTATTTATTTTGTAGAGCAATATGAAACCAGAAAGGGTTTTTTTCTAGCTACTCACAAACAACTATTTGGAGATATATTATTCACCAGGAAAAAACTTCATGTTCGGAAATGCCTCTCTTTATTATCTGTATAGGATGAAATCTGCTACTTTATGTAAGAAAAAGCAGGATTTGAAATGGAAGCAGTCTTGAGAAGGAGGATTCATGGAATTCATACATTTGTGTTTTCTTGAAATGGATTAAATGTCCAGATGTAAATCAAAACTAGTTGTTAAAAGATGATGATTTCCAGGCAAGTTTCAAAGCATACCATTCCCTCCCTTCGAATGTATATAGGAGGTTACACTAAATGCATATACAGTAAGACATCTACCCCAAACATTCGGCTATATAGCTGTAGAATTAAACAGTTATTCTGTGTGATGACAAGACCAAGGAGTCATAAAAACAAACTAAGAGGCCCCTAGTGAGTTCATGAAACTCTATAAGAATGAGATTTAAACAACACATCATAGCTGTGGTCATCAAAGAAAACTTATAGAAGCCATACCTTTTTTTTATTTAATTACTTTATTTTGTTTCATTTTGATAAGTTAAAATAAACCAGAAATATTAAATTATCATAAAAACAATCGACTACTTGAGTAACTACTTTCAAAAACTGGCTGGAAAATTATTGTTTTTTCCAACAAAAATTTTTTTTCTACTTTTCTGCTTTAATAAGCACACATTAATGTTATTCAGTGCGGATGGAGTGGAGATACACCGATCCAATATTCGGATTGGATATCACTCTGATATTAATTTATAAGCATTCCGATCAAGTCATTTCTAATATACACAGCAGTTATAGGGATCTAGTCTTTAATTGCATGATAGAAAGCTTATTACGTTATGGTGCAAAGCACAAATAGCACCTAGTGATTATTTATATCTATATAATTTACAAAAATTCTTTAACTCTCGTGACAAGGTCTACAGTATATTAATTCAGCAGAAGTGTAGGATAGGTATCAAATATCAGTCAATTACACTCAGACCACATATGGTATGGGATTGGATCGGTAGAATATGGGAACGGTGCATCTCTAGTATTGAAAATATCTCATTTATTGCACACAGATGAAGAGCTACAATCACTGTTAAAAGCCACACAGGTAGGAGCACAAACCATTACCCCACTTCATGACCATTTAAAGAAAAGAAAACATGGTCAAAACACGGACTAGTTTAGAACCAGGTGAGGCCAGTGAAAGCTGTTTGCTAAAGTTTTTTTATTATTATTATCATTATCATCATCATCATCTTTATTATATTTATTATTATTATTCTCTACACCCATATCTAGGGATGTCCCAATCAGATGTTGATATCGGTCCGACATCAGAAAAAAATGAGATAAAATTATGTATTATACCGGCATACACCAAAAATCACCAAGATTATGTAACCCTTTGTTTAATAATCAATGTGTCAGTTGATTTCATACACATTATTGTTGACCACTGTTCTCTCAGTGATAATAATTAACAACACAAAATAAGCTAAAGTAGGTATGGTTTGTGTTTATATCATATCAGGTAAATATCTGTATTGGTCAGTTCTTAAAGGTGCAATATCAGTACTGTATTGGAAATCAAAAATGTGGGTTGGGACATCCCTTCCCTTTACCCCTGCCTTCAAAGCCCACTCTCTATCTGTTGGTGGGGTTGTAGCGCATGTGTTAATCTCGGGGGGTGAGTGAGTCTGAAGGCTGCAGAGGTTATAATACATGCTAGTCTTAACTAGTCATTAACTGTCAGGGTTGGAATTAAATTCTTTGAAACAAACACAAAAAATTGTATTTAAATTGAAAAAAAGTCCTAAATTGATACCTTACTTTAAATTAATATTGCTGAAGATTCCTAATAATTCCAAGTTGAAACCAGTGATTATTAATTAAATGTTGTTCAGCTCCTCCAAGTCCGAAGTCATGGTTCTCGACCGGAAAAAGGTGGCCTGTCCCCTTCAGGTTGGAGGAGAGTCCTCGCCTCAAGTGGAGGAGTTCAAGTATCTTGGGGTCCTGTTCATGAGTGAGGGAAGAATGGAGCGGGAGATCGATAGACGGATCGGTGCAGCTGCTGCAATAATGCGGACGGTGCACTGGTCTGTCGTGGTGAAGAGGGAGCTGAGCGAAAAGGCAAAGCTCTCAATTTACCGGTCGGTCTACGTTCCTACCCTCACCTATGGTCATGAAATCTGGATCAGGACCGAAAGAACGAGATCCCGGATACAAGCGGCTGAAATGAGCTTTCTCTGCAGGGTAGCTGGGCTCTCCCTTAGAGATAGGATGAGGAGTTTGGTCATTCGGGAGAGGCTCAGTGTAGAGCCGGTTCTCCTCCACATCGAGAGGAGTCAGTTGAGGTGGCTCGGACATCTTCTTCGGATGCCCCCTGGACGCCTCCCTCGGGAGGTGTTCCAGGCACGTCCCACTGGGAGGAGGCCCAGGGGACGACCAAGGACAAGCTAGAGAGACTATGTCTCTCGGCTGGTCTGGGAGTGCCTAGGGCTTCCCCCAACAGAGCTGGAGGAGGTGTCTGCGGAGAGGGAAGTCTGGGAGTCTCTGCTTAGTCTGCTGCCCCCGCGACCTGGTTCCGGATAAAGCGGGAGACTACGAGTATGACGAGTGTTGTTAATCTTTAACAGAAAATTTTATGCAAGGTATATTTCTTCCTGGATTGCCCTTTTAGAAGACGGAGATTGCGCTCTCTGTGATTCACCCTTTTTTTCCCCTCTCTTCATTTTCCCCAAATTCACAAACTTCTTATAAGTTTTGTTAAAACTCACCAATCACTAACGGAAAATATTGTCTAAAAGAACAAAAAAACCTCCAAAACAATCCTATAGTTATCAGGCACTTGCTTGTTCCCATCAATGAACTTGTCCATAGGGACTAGATATTCCACCAATACTGGCACCCCTCCGCACTGTGACCAAAAGGATGCGACTCTTGCGATTCATAAGATCCGATTGCAAATTTTTTACATTTTGAACGTGTTTTCGGGGGGAACACCGTGTCCTTTTTTTTTATTAAAGGCCGTACAATGTATGAAAAAGCTGTCCTATGTTGACGCACTATATATAATGTATATATCCCATGCACCTTTCTTCTTCATTTGGCTCATTTCTCCTTTAACTATTCGAGCTGATGTAACAAATTTCTCCACTGTGAGATCAATAAAGTCAATTAATCAATCACTGTTAAACAAAATGCCAAAGAAAGTGGCAATTTTTTCACCACTTATGTTCCATTTATCATAACAGCAAGAATGTCCCAAGTACCATAACTTTAAGTCAATAAAATCCATTACTACTATGCAACACAATTCTAACTCTTATATATAAATACAGCAAGGATTTGTCAAGGAGCCTTTTTCTTACTGACCTCAATCAATCTTAGCCTCCAATTTAGCTACAATCAGGAACATAGTCTGGAACAGGACCTGGGCTCAAAGTTGAGGAGAAAATGTCAAGAGTTGTGATTGTACATAAACAAGGTTAAACTTAGACAAAGGGTGTGGTGTCCCAAAAAAAATTATGCAGGCAACAACTGATCATCATCATCATCCCAGTATAAATATCCACTCGACTCCACAGGCTAACCTTTCACACTTCTTCCTCTTGAGAAGAAAAAAACTCTAGCAACTGCTGAGGCTGAAGGCATCATTTCACGCCAACTGGTATATATTTATAAGCAAACGTAAATGCTAGAAGGATTCCTCGACCGACATGATGAAAGAACTCGAAGCACAAAACCTATAAAGAATCAGGTGACGCAAACCACGGATAAGGATCAGTTTTGGTCTGTTGTTGCCAAGCAGGCTTAGAAAGGAAATCTCAGAATTATTTTTAAAAAGTGACTTTTTGTCATCTCATTTAAAGTAAAAATTTAAATAGCACAAACCTTTGAGTGAAAGTTGGAAGAGAAAAAAAGAAAGGAAAAAAAAATACTTGCAGACTCAGTTGCACCCCATTAAAGCATATCCTACAGTTGTTATAGCACAGTCATTTGCCAATCTATGGATTAAACTATAAACCTCCATCAGTCGCTTAAAATTAAAACTCTCATCAGCAACTAATCAACATGCTCTTGGATATTTCCTATTTTTAAATGTGTTAACTCACAGTAAGCCAAGAGGATTAGGAGTATCATTTACAAGGGTATAATGTGGTTCATTTACACCTGTGTTCTCAAAGCACAAGAGAAGTAGGTGAAAGGCCATAGTGAGAAAAGACAGCAGCTAAACAGAAAGCATGGGCAGCTAAGACTGATTTTAAAATTATCTTAAGTCATTATTTCATTAAGTCTGTCAATGAATGTACAGTTGCTAACAATACTTTATATCACTTATTGCTAAAACTGCTGAGGCAATATTGTTTTTTTGGAATCTTATCTGTATAATTTTTTTTAATGCACTGAGCAGTAAATAGTGAAAAAGAACAAACTTTAAAATTTCATACATTTCCATAAGATACTTTTTAGATCTTTCTCCCCAGCTGTTTAAATAACATTATGAATAACTAATTACACAATAACGGCTTGAAAAATAATCTTAAGGATAGTTCCATAAAATAAAATCACAATATCTGATGATAAGGATGTGGTATTGGCTATGCAAAAGCTTTATGGCACCTAGTGTTCGGCGACAAATAATTACAGACAATATTATCCTGAATGCTGTTTGATCATGTGTAATTTAACATATGTGGCTGCTTTACATTAATCAAACTGTAACCCTTTGCACCTGCTAAGTGAGAATCGGAGTAAGTATCCTTCAGGGAATAAAGATCATTTTAAGAGTAGTTAGTGAACCATAGTAGTTTATTTTTAACCTTTCTTGGAAGACCTAAAACTTGCATTTTCTTGGCCTCGTTTAGAGTTTTAAAAAGACCCAGCCGGTCTTTTTGTAATGTCAATAGATTCAGTTTGTAAGATGATTGTCAAATTATTTATGGATTCAATATTCAAATGAAGGTGTAAAGTTGGAAATGTAAAGTAGACAATACCTATTAGCTTAAAATGATAGTTAATATGGCAATAACAATTGTTTACACGCTGTATTTTTCTCCAATGCTAGTCAAGTCTGTACATACTTTTCAAGATGGCTTAGGAATTCAGGTTTTAATAGCAAGTTTTACATAAATAACATGTGGTGCTACTAAGGAGGCAAAATCATTAGTACTTTCATACAGATAGCAAGAAAACAAGTGGTTTGGCAGATGGAGAGTGGGCAGTTGAATAAATATTGTGTGAAACAGTAATGATCTGACGTCTACCTCAATTTGGGTGGACTTACTGGTCAGTGTGGTGATTATTAGTTTTAAAATTATGCGCTCACTTCGACGTGTGACTTTGTGAGTGCCAAGCCCCATCAGTGTCACCTGATCAGGGGGGAAACATAGTGCCAGTGATTGCAACCACAAAAAATAACCAAAAAAAAACAAGGGGACAGTCCAGGTATATGCAGCTTATCAAACTCTTTTCTTTATGGAATAAAATAAATAAATAACGAAAAAAAAAAACTTCACAGATCTATCTCAGAATGACCTCTCACTTCCTCACAAGTACCCGTATAAACCATCTCACAAGGTTTATTGTTATTTCTCGTTATATTTCTAACATTCAAATTCTGCATCTGTTCTGGTTTGAGATACTGTGCAGCAGTCTGGTCATGAAGTGGGGCTTTGCTTTGTAGCCGCGAAAGTTTATTTATTTATTTTTTTTACTTTTTGTAATGTGGAACAGTGTTTCAATTAGTGAGGCACAGAGACACAAGTGAAAAAATCTACACATATTTAGATCTGCTCACCCTGCACAGTCTGAGCCTCTTTATGCTCACTGCAGTCAGTGTAACATGGCAGACAAAAAAAAACGTAGTCTTTACTTTCCTTAGTGGAGCATTGCGACCCTTTTAAAGTGGCATTGTCAGCCGCTTCAAAAGCATTAAAGCATATAAGCTCTACAGTTGTCTTTACATGGACATCAATGAAAACTTCTAAAAAAGACAATAAAATACTGGTAACAAAAAGTGAAATCACAGCTCATTTTTCTATACTATAAAAATATGTAACAATGGCCAGGGGAATACATCATGTACTGTACATAAATACAGCATTTTGAAAGTAATTTTTTTGAGCAGCTGACAGGCCAGTCTGGCTGCCAGGCTAGTTAAGCCAACCAGGCAGTAGTAGCATTGGAAAGACTTGCGTTACGTTCACACCTAAAGCAGCAGAGGCAGCAGGAGCAGCTAGTTTAAATGCAAAGTCATTGGTTGACGCCCATCAAGGCACAGCAAAACGTCCCGCAGCTCGTTTTGAGCAGCAGGAGCAACGCATCTGAAGCAGCTTCTCGTGAGGTTCTGACATGTGGGACGCGTTGTAAACCTAGCAGCTGCTAGAGTTGGAAAAATTTAACTTTTGCTGCTTGACGTGCCGCATCAACCAATCAGAGAAGCTGATCTGGGAGCTGGCAGGGAGACAGAAACAGCCCTGGTGATACAGATCACTATGATCACTCCTCTGAAACAGTTTATTAACGCCTAAATTAACTTAAAATGCCAAAATCAAAACTTGTTCACTTTTATTATCCTGGTGCCTGCAGTTTGGATTACATACATGAAAACCGCCTTCCAACCTCTGCAACAAACCGCGAAGAGACGACCGGGCCATAGGCTGCTATTGAATGGGATTCCTACTGACAGCGCATCGCCAATATGTGGAGGTCTGAGCGGCTCCGACAGCAAAATAATATTTGAAGGCAGGATGGTAATCTGGAGAACTGACTGCACAGATTAAGTTTTCAGGTTGACTTTCTCACTGAAATCATATTAAAACTACTTTTTACCCACTGATCACAGCAAATATAGCTGCCATTGTTACAGGCAAAGAAATGATAGGGTAGCTCCACCCAACTCGGGTAAACTCAACTTAATATAAAGTAATATCTTTAGCCAAACTTTTTTGACATTGACCTGTTGTTAACTGTTCCCGTCCTGTCTGCAGAACATATGTGGTGCTTCAAAACTTCCAGTCTCATACTACCACAATAAGGCTACAATAGAAAAGCTTTATATGGCAGGCTAGATGCTTTCCGAGGCTGAAACGACAGCAGCCGATGTAGGGTATTGTTTTCAGGCTCTTTTGGTCTGGTCAGTTAACACTTTAATATAGGTAACAATTATAAACTCTTTCGCAAGTTAAAATTTATCTTAAATGAGTAATGATCTGATGGAGCACTTCCACTTTTTCTTGTAGAAGAAAAATGCACCAATTATCCAATTATAGTCCAATTATAGATGAGATGGAGCTAGTTTGCCATTGACTATTCTGAAATGTATGATTCAGTGCTTCTATGCCATTTTTGTAATAGTGTAGTTGTACTGGTACAGGACACAAATCCTGAGGTTGTGGGATAGATCCCCCAGCTCATCATTTCGGGCTGCATACTGGTGGCGTGGGTAGCAAGTCTTGCAGCTTAAAGGATCTGGGTCTTTCTTCATGGAGTTTGCGTGTTCTCCCTGTGCAGGTGTGGGTTCTCTCCGGGTGCTCCGGCTTCAGCCAACAGTCCAAAAACACGACTGTGAATGGGCTTCTTTAAATTGTCCTTAGGTGTGACTGTGTGCGTGAATGGTTGGTTGTCCTGTTTGTCTCTTTGTTGTACTGCGATAGACTGGCGACCTGTCAAGGGCGTACCCTGCCGCTTTCCCATTGACTGGTACAGGATACAAAACCTGAGGTTGTGGCGCATGATTTTGGGCTGCGAGGCACCAGCACCCATTGTGACCCCAGCTGGGATAAGCGTAACGGAAAATCGATGAGCTAACCATTTAGCATCTTGCTAACCAGTTAGCAACTTAGTGATAACTGGTTAGCAAAATACTTCCGACAAACCGGCCACAAACAAAATTGCTTGCGAACCTTCCTCCACAACAATCCCGCCCCCCTGTTAAAATGGTAATTATATTGCAAGCAATAAATTACCTATTAAGATTTTAGTTATATTTTGTAAATCCATTTCTGTTAAGCTTGTAGAACAGCTCTCAAATAAAAAAAAACATAAAACAAAGTTATAATCTACTATTTTACCATGTGGAAATATAATACCTCTGTAAAGCAAAAATCTAAAGGATATAAATTTGCATATTTTAAATATTAGAAACTAAATAACCCAACATTTTTCTTGTACCCTTATATTGTCATTTAAATAGCTTAGCTGGTCCACATTAAGGTTCAATGGCTTCATATACACCATGTCCTTGGATGTTCTCTCTTCAGCATTGCAATAACTCAATTAAATTAACTAATTTGACACTACTGCCATTGTTTGAGGTACACAAACTCAAAACAGAGGCAATGAACCCCTGGCACCAACTACTTATTTGGCAAAACAACACAAGCACCAATATTAAGCTCTGACAGTGACCTGGGCCATTGTGTGGCCTGGCCTGAGATCTGTATTAATGGAGAACTATGTAAGTCTGAAAAAAGAGCAAAGATCTGAAATGGGAAATGGAGGTTTCAATGCCTTGTATCCTCTTTACTTCCATATGAACTTTACTTGGCACTGGGGTGATTCAGAAACCAATGTGACTCTTGTGGCTACCATGAGCCCTTTTAAGAAAGGCTGCCTGTTTTAGCAAGTTGACTTGGCAAACCACTGGGAGGCTTTTTATGTGGCTCCTTGTTTGATAAAAGTTTTTTTAGATCTACTTAGAGGCTTTTTATAGTGCTTTTCTGGTTGGTGAATGAAATATAAGAATTCCCTGGGAAAGACGGGGAGGAGGACACCAAAACAAATGGAGGTGTTGTAAGGCTGTAGGCGACAGGCGCTTACTGCATTCTGAAAGAATCCAGTACCTTCAGGGTCATGTTGCCCATGAAAATCATTTATCAAATAAGTGACAGCCAAACAGGGCTTAGGTTTACACAGATATTAATTTGTTGACAGAATTCATAATCTCAGTTGCTCTTAGGTGAGCCAATAGTGAAAAACTGTGTAATAGGACAAGTGGAAAATACCATAATGATATGTGATTCATGACAAGCAAAGGAAAAAACCCATAGCATAGACTACCAGCATATTTTTTGTTAAGCAAAGATAACTTTAAAAAAAAAACTCAACTAAAAAGATGTTACTGGATGACCTTTCTTAACACTCGTGTACTCCTGTAACCCTTTGGGCATTTTGTCTCACCATGAGTACCCCCCGTCAGTTAAAAGTATTGATGGTTGTACAAAAGTGTAACATCCAATAATTTAATCTTTCAATTTGATCATTTAATTTTTATAATTTTATGTTTTCCATCTCAAATAGAAATAAAAAAAAACAAATATATTGCCTAGAATTCAGTAAGGAATCGAAATAAATAAAAAATGAAATCATATTATAAACTTGAATTTATAAACTGGAGCTCCTCTGAGCATTTGAAATTGATGAATTGGGAACAAATTACAGAACAAAAATTAAAGTCAGACTGAATTAATTAGTTTTGCTCCGTTTTCCCTCAAGACACCTGAGCTGCTTTGATGAGCTCCGATAGCTCAGGGTAAAAAACAGCTGATACCAGGCTGTTCTGTACATCCAGTCTGTTCCTCTGCTTGGTTTTTATGTTTGTCACAACTCAAGATAAACTCAAACATATAAAAACATGCTTTTTTTATTGATAAAAGCTTGTTAAATGTTTCAATTGGGTCTTCACCAAGCAAAACAGACACCAGCCCCATTTTATTTTACTACCTAAGAAATAAAATATTTTCATTTACCCCTTGCAATGCACTCGAGGACCACTAGGGGTACGCGTACTGCTGGCTGGGAAACACTGCTCAAGTAGACCACTTTCTTTGCAGTGAAATACATTAGTATGTTCTTTTCATGCCTTTTTGAAATCAATTATAAGAGTTAATTAGCTCCTTCCATTCTTGGGTTGCAGTTATGTGATACACTCATTTCCGCCTAATGTCAACTAAAAATGGCTGCCGAAGTGCCAAGAAAATGCGACTCTTCTTCCAAAATTTTTTTTGCTTTAGATTCAAATTTTCAGAATCGATACATGGAAAAAGTCAAATTGCATGATGGATTAGATCCTTATGAGTTATCCAACAATGATTTGACTTACGAGTTGGCAAAATACCTGCCAGTTCAGTTCCCCGATATCTCTAACAATTAAGTGTTACAAACGAGCTTTTGCACAGCTAAACAAATGAAGGCTTGGAAAAGCATGGATGCCTACAACTTTTTCATCTGTGGATGGGTTAAAAATGTCAGAGTTATGGTCCTGAAAGACAAATCTTGCATTATAGAGTCGTGTAAGTAACGATTATTATATGAACTTCTACTACATATATTTTCAAATACTTTGAATGCATCTTCGAATCACTGCTCATGAAAATTATAGGCTCTTCATATGTACATTAAAAACAAAGTCAATTAATAACCCTTAAAAAAAGTGATTGCAAAAAACTATGGCATTATTTTGACTCGGCTCCCTTCAAAGTCAGAGAAATGATATTAAGTCATTTTTCTGTCTTTTTGTGAAAACCTTAGTGCGAGGCCCCTTTTTAATATCTTCACAAGGAACCTATCCTTTATCGGTCTTTTGATTTGATCTGTTAGAAAAGCCTTAAACAACACACGCAAGTGATGATTGAACACTCCCTAAACACGCGGCTCTAGTCAACAACTCACTCGGCAGACCACCACTTCATGAGATGCATAAGTAATCAGGCGGAAGTGACGTCAATTGAAAGGCAAGAATTAGGTTTGCTTGTTTTCTTGAACAAATGAAGGTCATTCATGAAAAAAAATAAAGAAGCGGTGATAAAGAAATTAAGTTTGAAGCCATGGACTGAACAATATGAGAGAGATAATCACCTGGTTCAGAAGTTTGTTCAGGATATTGTAGTGTGCTTTCTTGGCAGTTTTTCTGAGGTTTTTATATGGATATTGCAATTATCGACCGAAATAAAGAAATATATCATGGCATAAGTTTTGGTCATATCATCAAGACATACAGTGTAGATATTAGACTGAACTGCTTTTAGTATTGCTAAAAGTTACATTTAACTTGTCCAATTTCTAGTAAGAGAAACAGAAAAGCTTTCATAGGGTGTCCTAATTTCTGAATGTGATTGTGTAAACAGAGCTACACATACACAGATCAAGTGCACTTACGACTTCAAAGTACATAGTGTCATAGTGGCTTAGTGGTGCAAAAGAAACTGGAGAGTTGTGCTCAGCACAGATGAAAGTCAAAAGAAAGCCGCTCCTCATTGTTGGTTTACCCTTTGTAAGGTACGGTTGAGATATGCGCACTCTCTACTTTAACCCTCCCATCTGGAGAGACAATAGATGTGCAGAAGTTTCTTAACACTACGTATCAAGATCATAATAGACATTGTTTGGAGGTAAGCCATCGAGGAACCTGAGACACCAGGCATACAAGAGACAGTTGAGATGATTGGGGGGGGGGGGGGGGGGGGGGGGGGGCAGGGTGTGAATAATTACATTTTTGGTTCAGTAATTGGGTGTGATAATCTTACAGCATGACACCAATTTAAGGGTCATAAAATTTTTACATAAAGACAGTTCAGTAAAGCTGGTTACACTCATACGGAGGGTGTGTACAGCTTTTAGACAATAAGTATTCAAAACTTTTTGGCCTAAACAATAAACTGGTTTCTAACAGTGAGATTAAGTGGAACATTTATGAAGGGCAACTGTCATTGTTTGAGGCATTGCGTTCAACTCAGCTGCCCTCAAGCCACTGCCAGGTGAGACACAAGAGGTGTGTGTGGGTGGGGTGAGGGGGTGGGGGGTGGACCTGGAAATTTGATGATGTTCTAGAGCCGAGAGGAAATACTTACCAAGCACAAAAAGCTTAAGAACAATCAAAGATGAAACAAATGCTTCCCTTGCACAGACAAAAGCAGAATTGAAAGAAATCAAAAACAGCCCAGGTGTTTCAAAAAAGAAATATTTTGTTTTAGATATGAAGCTTTTGGGAGGCCAGACAAAATAGAGACCAAGGTGGCACAGAGAAAACGGTAGAAAATAACAAAAGGGTAAGAAAATTAGATATAAAAGAAAAATAAATGAGAGGTAATATTTAACTTTAAGCGGTCATTTTGAAAAGTAATAAAGCTTTGATCTGATATTTGGTTTTGCAGTTTTGACAATAACCCTCGTTGCGCTTCCTTTAATAGGAGCCTCATACAGATGTTCTTCCAATCTTGTAGATTAAACCACAAACATTTTTTTGAGGATGCAAATAATGATGGTTTTGCTAATTCATCTGTAGATTGTTTCGAGAATAGATTATTTCTTCAGATAAAGGGTTTTCCTAAAGACCTTTTTTTTTCAGAATTTGAACTAGGTGGAGCTAAAACCATGCCACTTGAGGAGTTTTGAATGGAGCATATTTGCAGATAGGGAAGGTTTTTCATATATATGCTTGGACAGTTTGTTGACAATTTCACATCATCAGCAGACAATTATTTAAATAGTCCAATAATCACTGTGAATTATTTTTTATAATTGATTAATTACGATTCACTCTCATAACATTTCCAGACAGAATTTCATCTTTTCATACCTAAAACTGTTTAAAAAACAGTATTGTTTCACAATGCATGATGCTGCCACTGGCATGTTCAATTTTTTTGCTCAACTGACCAAAACATTGCAAACTCCTGCAAACTGATGTATTTTCTCTGTCTACACAACACACTACAGTAACCCAACTCAAGTGCTAAATCCTAATAAAATACACTCACCGGCCACTTTATTAGGTACACCTGTCCAACTGCTCGTTATCACATGGCGGCAACTCAGTGCATTTAGGCATGTAGACATGGTCAAGACAATCTCCTGCAGTTCAAACCGAGCATCAGTATGGGGAAGAAAGGTGATTTGAGTGACTTTGAACGTGGCATGATTGTTGGTGCCAGAAGGGCTGGTCTGAGTATTTCAGAAACTGCTGATCTACTGGGATTTTCACGCACAACCATCTCTAGGGTTTACAGAGAATGGTCCGAAAAAGAAAAAACATCCAGTGAGCGGCAGTTCTGTGGGCGGAAATGCCTTGTTGATGCCAGAGAAGAATGGCCAGACTGGTTCTAGCTGATAGAAGGGCATGACATGAGTTCACTGTACTCAAATGGCCTCCACAGTCACCAGATCTCAATCCAATAGAGCATCCACCATGGGATGTGGTGGAACAGGAGATTCGCATCATGGATGTGCAGCCGACAAATCTGTGGCAACTGTGTGATGCCATCATGTCAATATGGACCAAACCCCCTGAGGAATGCTTCCAGCACCTTGTTGAATCTATGCCACGAAGAATTGAGGCAGTTCTGAAGGCAAAAGGGGGTCCAACCCGTTACTAGCATGGGGTACCTAATAAAGTGGCCGGTGAGTGTATATTAATCTCTCCTTTCCCCCCTTTTTTGAATTAAATGGCACAGTGATTTAGATTTAAAGCTATTTTTTGAATATGCACCTATTTTAGTGGTTCATTTATTAATTTCATTATGCATTCTTAATCATGGCATAATTGGTCTTCCGTAAACTTTACAACTTATCTGTTTGCGTTTTCTCTTAGACCTTATGAAGCTTCTTAGCAAACCTCTAAGGGATCGCACTACAGTGAACTAATTTCTTTGTTTAGAGCAACTGGATTTAATTTCCAGCTATCAAAATGAAGAGAATACAAATTCTAATCACAATTTATAAAATTTGTTAAGAAACAAATTTAAACACGTGTTTCTCAAACCCTTTCTCTATCAAATTTTGTGTTTATTTAACTACATAAATTCTGTATAAATTACAGTAAAAGTGTGCGCTTGAGATGTGGCAAAATGTTTGGAAGTTCAAGGAATATGACCAAGTGTGCACCAAGATATATAGTTAAGGTACGCTGATACTAAATATGTTTTGATCACATCCAACTGAAACTGAAGCCACCAAATAACATTTTATTTTTTCCTACACTGTTACACTGATGCTTCTCCTGCTACACAATTTGATTCAGGAACTGTAGCTCCTGGGTGTCATTAATATAAAGATCGCCTTATAATACCAACATGCTTTATGACACCATCATCACCGGCTCTCATGAACAGCTGCTCAGTTCAATAGTTTACTCACGCTTACACGCCTACAACTGCTTTCACTGCCTTCTTGACTCACTCATCAATAAACTAGGAGTGGGAGTGATATTTAGTTTGTGTCATTGTCTCACAACGTGGGACCTCGTACTACATGTTTGAATAAATACAGAAAAACAACATTTCGAGCACACAGTGAGGCTCCAGTTCCGTATCAATCAGCTGCGTACCTCTAACAGGCATCAAAGACTGCAAAGAAAAATAACATTACACACCCTTTTAAAACACACACGCACCCACCACTTACCCACTTTTGTGCATGTGTACACAGAGACGCACACCATTCTCACGAGCAGACTCGCCCACACTGACAAAAGTGCATGCACACACACACATATACACAATTACATAAGCACCCTAGGAGTTTGGCAGAGAAAAGGCAAAAATCAGAGTGGGAGGCCAAGCACCTGGATGAACAGATTATGGTCTAAACCCCACCAGAGACACATAGATGATCTGCTGAAAACTTTAATTTTTCTCCTTAGCATGGGTTCTGGGCCTCTCTTCGCCTGAGGAGAATACAAACCTCAGTAACCTCGGCCAACAGACGCACTCAAAAATCTACTCACTAGTACCTGGGATGATTAGTAAGGGCATGCATAAAGGTTTTACCATAGAATATACCCTGTTGCATTCCCTCAAACTAAAACTTTATGTGCACCTAAGCACTGTTACATACATTGGACTTTTTAGTGGGTTCATCAAGAGGACACAACAATGCAAACCCAGGAAGTAGTCGAGTGGAGTGGCATTCTTAATACTCAGTTAGACATGGCATTTAAAGTATAACCAAAAACATATTTTCATTTGCTTTTAGGTATTTATACTGTCTCTTGTTAGTGACTGGTGTTCTGTGTCTTGCTGTCAACAACTTCTTCTGAACTTCAACTACATAACTAAACAAAAGTTCTTTAAACATCACCTCCTACATCATTCCTCTTGGAAGCCTTTCATAAGCCATCACTGGGACTGTTCCAGTCAAATATTTAAGATTTCAATTGTATTAGCGTGTGATAGGAGCTTTTCTGTTTTCTATTCCTGAAGTGTTCATGCCATCTGGTGGCCAGAAAACTCAATTTCACATTTTCATGAAAGAAGTATTTTTTTAGTCTAATTTTTTGACACATTTTCTAGCACATTTTAAATATTTCCTCAAACCAAGAGACCTTACATAATGTAACATGATGGATTATTCTTCAGTCATTGCGATCTGATGTACTGGAGTCAGTCTAA
Source organism: Cyprinodon tularosa (assembly GCF_016077235.1). NCBI lineage: Eukaryota > Metazoa > Chordata > Actinopteri > Cyprinodontiformes > Cyprinodontidae > Cyprinodon > Cyprinodon tularosa. Next base: position 1,799,673 of record NW_024038015.1, on the reverse strand, counting down.
ACCCTAATACATAGATGTAAGAAACAAAGATTTATTTTTTTTAATTTTTTTTAACTCAAACTTTATTTTATGCTGTATACAAAATAATTTATTTCAGAAAAACTTTACTCAGTCAATGTTGCACTTATATAGCCCAAATTGTTCAATTAGAAGACATTTAATTGATTAGGGTTTTTCAAAAAATAGCATGGAAGAAGCATTGTATTTAATATTCTGGAACAGCAGCGTCACTCTTCACAGCACAGCAAGTTTAACATGGGTGTGAATGCAAAAGGGACTGTTCCAAAATCCCTAACTCCTGAGCATGAATGAAATTTACAGCTGTTTACACAGACAAGCCAAAATTCCTTCAGGGAAAAGGTTTTTACAGTCAGAGGAGATTGCGCTCTCTTGACACAACAACAACACCATGTTTTTTTTTCCTCACAATGTTTACATTTGATTTAACAAATTGGAAATGTCATAAGAGCTGTTCAAAATAAAATTTTGTTTTGTGTACCAGGTGCATACAAAATGACACTAACATTTCTAAAGTCTAAAGTAAGTAAGTTTTAAAACCATCCGTCAAAGATGGTGGTGGCAGAGCAATACAGGAAGTTGGTTTTACTACCAAGGAATATCCTGGATGGATAAACTTGGGTTCATTTTGGTGTTTTAGCAAAGGATCTAAAAAAAAAAAAAAAACACAGCAAAATTGGCTTATAATTGGTTTATAACTGATAGATTAATCTAAAATTAAGCCTTGGCTCTTACTTGCACCCCTTTGAAAATGTATAGACTTTGCTTAAAAGTCAAGTGCCAGAAAACGCACCACTTTAAACGCGCTCCATCATTTTTGATTCGAAGAGTAGTTAGGAGGAAATAATGGCTTCCAGAATTTGCATTTCTGTGACTAGCTAAAGGGCATTTTCGTAAATATCAATGGGAATGTAGGCATAGATTTGACCCTGTGGGAATGAAAAGAAAATACCGTATTTTCACGACTATAAGGCGCACTTAAACGTCTTTTTTTTCCCTCAAAATGTGCGGTGCGCCCTATGGTGCGGTGTGCCTTATGTGTGTTGTAACTGCGACTTTTGAGACCACCTCATTGAGGACATGATGAAAGAGTGGCTGAATGTAAGGAGACCAGGTGTTTTTTTTCCACTTATCACCATCGCTGTTAATATGTAACTCCATGCGTGCCCATCTCACAGCTGATGTGAAAAACATGGGGAAACAAATTAAGGCTGTGCTCGCTGTTCAACCACTCGACATCGGTGTGAACCGGACCCAGCAGGTGCAGCAGAAGCAGCGAGTTTACATGCAAAGTCAATGGTTGACGCGCGTATAGGCGCAGCAAAAGGTCCCGCAGCGCGTTTTGAGCTGCAGGTGCAGCACGTCGGGAGCGTTTAAGCATCTGACGCACCGCCAACGCGCTGCTGCTGCTCGAGATGGAAAAATTGAAGTTTTGCTGCTGGACGCGCCGCATCAACCAATCAGAGAAGCTGATCTGGGAGCTGACAGCGAGACAGACACAGCGCTCTGATGACATATGATATTAAATGAAAAGGGCTGGATAGATGAGAAGATGATGAAAGGCAGGTGTATGTGAGGAGACCAGGTGCTTTTTTCCACGCATCACCATCGCTGCGTGCCCATCTCACAGCCGATGTGAAAAAAAGGTGAATCAAATGAACGCTGTGCTTGCTGTTATCCCGGGGGTCTGACAAAGGAACTTCAACCGCTCGACATCGGTGTGAAGCGGCCGTTCAAAGTAAGGCTGCGAGCGGCGTGGGAGCGATGGATGACAGACTGAGACCACAGTTTCAGGATAAGTGGAAGGCAGCGCCGGGCAAGTTACGCCACCGTTTGCGGATGGATTGTTGATCCTTGGACTAATGTGTCTGCTGGCTCTGTGGTTCAAGCTTTCGCAAAAGCCGGCATTATTTCTGAGGAGCCGCGCTGCACGGAAAGTGACTGACAGCGAAGAATGGGAAACTGGCATGTCTGATTTAGCGCAGCTGTTTTATTCAGAAACAGAGGATGATGACTTTGATGGGTTTGATTAATACTTTGTAATAAATACATGAATAAAGCACAATCATACTCAGTTTTGCTCCCGCTGTATTTTTCTCCCTGAAAACTTAATTCAACAGCAGCCCCGGCGCGTCTCCTCCTCTTCATCGCGGTGGCTGGCAGGTGTTTTTTCATCTAAATAATCTAAATCTTGCAGCTATATTTGCTGTGATCAGTGGGAATAAAGTAGTTTTAATATGTTTTTAAGTGAGAAAGTCCACCTGAAAACTTAATTGCAGTCAGTTCATCCAGATTATCTATTTCTGTCGGAGGCGCTCAGACCCCCACATACCAGCGGTGCACCGACAGCAGAAATCCCTTCAACAGCAGCCTCACCGCGTCGGCTGGCAGGTGTTTTTCATCTAAATAATTTTAGCTGCAGGCACCAGGATACCGGTAATAAAAGCGAACATAGTCTGTCGGCAGGTTTCAGGATTTTAAGTTAATTTAGGAGTAATCACAGCGCTGTGTCATGTGCGATGTGTCTGTCTCATGGCCAGCTGCCAGGTTTGATTAATACTTTGTAATAAATACATGAATAAAGCACAGTCATACTCAGTTTTGGGCCCGCTGTATTTTTAAATACGCAGTAGAGCTATTTAAAGGTAGTAGAGGACATGTACCTGTATATAAAAAACGCGCCCTATAGTCCGGTGCGCCTTATGTGTGTGTTAAATACAGAAATGGGACACATAACTGAGACTGCGCCTTTTAGTACGGTGCGCCTTATGGTCGTGAAAATACGGTACACAAAATATTTATACTTGTGCCTCTAAAACTTTGCTATTTATTTTTCGTATCTTGATTCAACACTGAGAAAATAGTCAAAACACATAATTAAAAGCTCCCTATTAATATGACAGCTATGCCAATGACAGTTTCAGATTGGGATTTACAGGTCTGTGTCTTTGGCGCATGGAAAACTACAACATACATCTCCCCATCCCCCCTGATACTAACCCATAGGTTGACTATTCACTTAGACACTCAGGATCAAATTACCATCTGTCCATCGTCTTCTTAAAATAAATAGTGTTTAAGATCACCATAAAGCATTCATCTAGCAAGAGAAACCTAGAACCTAAAGAAAGGTAAAAATCTTAAGACTGCAAATCATCCCCTCAGCTCTTTGTCCCCCAAACCCTCCTGTACAAATCACTTCTGTTACACGTGTGTAAAGCATTCTAAAACCATAAACACAAAATTCTTTCTCAGCATCTTTCCTATGGTGCCTTACATATTTAGAGGGTATATTGTTGAAATGGCAGATGCCTGCTGTTTAGTTTTGACAAACTATTTTGACAAACTATCAGCTGATACAGATACCTGGTTATATTGCTCAGCACTAACTAACGTCGCAACGTACTAACGTCTTTTTTGCTCTCTTTCCTATTTGTGTTACCTACAATCTGTGACCTTTAGCATTCTGGATATTCTGATATGTCTTCAAAGTTACCATCTGTTGCATTGAGCATTTTGTCAGACTGGTTAAATATTATATTTGCTTGAGAAATGCATATTTAGCCATATTAGCCAATACTGACGGAAATCTTACAGTCTTTTGTGATATGAATATTGCACACACTACAGTTATGATTACAATAAATCATCGGTATATATATTTCAAATGCTTAGAACATAACTATAGCAAAACATGATGTCACCCTGTTGTAATCACATACCATCATCATAATAATTAATAACAAATCATAAGGGGGGTTCTAATAGAGTATATATTTGTTTTAGATATGCTTTTGCTTACTTCTTATTATTCAAAAATTGTCAGTGAAAAATTACAGAAATATGAAAGATAAGAATACTAAATGTATCTGGCAAAAAAAAAAAAATAATTATCAAATTATTATATTTCAGATCAGTACACACACCCCGAATCTTGCACATTCAAAGTACAAACTTACATTCTAGGTCTGCTCGTATTTATTCAACATATGGTGGTGTGCGATATGGTAAAACAGATCATTGGATCTCTGTTTTTCAAAGAACCAACTTATTTCAATTCACTGCTTGGTAACATAGTAACAAAATGCAAATATGTTATGTCAAAATTTCTCACTGCGACAGAACAGTCTGTTTTTTTTAAAAGCCACTATATATCTCAGTATATACTTAGAAGCAAAAACTTACTCCATTGGTACACGAAATTGGACAGTGTCAGGAGGTTGCTCTTTCCCCGGCCTTACGAGGGTCAGAAACCAGTTGGGTCTGAAGATCCTAAGTTGAGGGTTCCCCAGCTGGTAGAGAGGGTGTCTGAGAGGAGACAAGAAGGTGAGCACTATAATCTTTATATTTCATAGTATCTGAGAGGATGGGTACTAGAACCCTTCTTTATTTATTGATCTTGTTTTAGAAAGAAAAAAAAACAAAGAAAAGCTAAAAATTAGCACCACTCCAATCTCAACCCTGTCACAGGTTGCCAGAACATTTTTTAGCAGCTCTGGTTATAAATCAATAAAATTACATGTAAAAGAGCCATATTTGAACAATAAGCTTTCCCTAATAAAAGGCAACTTGTCTAGAGAACTGTATTTGAATCCACTTCAATATTGGTATCGGTCAACACTTAAAAGTTGCAATATAGGTATTGTACTGGAAAGGAAAAAGTTGTATCAAGAATCCCCTACCTTAATAAACTTAAATTAGATTTACAGCTTTCTTAACATTTTTGTAATAGGAAGATATGCATAATTGTAATTCAACATTTCTATAAGGTGAGTTTCTTTCAAAAATTGTCTACATTACCCCAAAAGTCACTGCTGCTTACTGTAAGACATGATTGGGCTGATAGTATTTGTTTTTTAGCCTTTATAGAAAGTTATTAGACATAAATTCAACTTCTGTCGTTTGTAAAAGCTCAACACAGACATACAGGGCTTTAAAATATGGATCATTCAGCTGAAACTCACAATTTTAAAAGTAAAAAAGATAATAATTATATTTGCAAAGCGTACAATTAGACACACCTGTCAGCTTACAAGACCCGGATGTCGTGTAACGTGTTTTAAAACTGCAGTTAGCAGTAGCTACAGTTACCTGCTAACAGAAGAGACAAATGTTTTTAGCTTAGCTAGCTAATGCTAACTGCATTCTCTCTTTGAATGGGTCATGCCAGTTTTTAGTAAGAAGTCAACAGTTTGAAACGTTTATTCCATATAACACCAACACAAGAAATGCACAGCCCAAAGCAACAATGGGACATACAAAACAAGGAAGGGGGACAGTGTTTATACCAACCTTTAGCTGGGGTGAGTTAAGTCCCCAAACTATTAAAAATGGTAACTATTAGCACTGTGAGTGAAGCTTTAAAACACTCGTTTAAAAACTAAACATGAATACTTACAACAATCTTGTCACTGGCATTACTGTACCGGTAAGCAAGGACACATTAGATGCTGTAAATTTTCCGTTGCAGTTCTTCAAGGTTGAAATACACACGTGCAGAGAAGTGCTTCCGGGTAAACATTGCTACGTAGGAGTGATGAAAATTCCGTGCATTTTTAGAGATCCAAATGCTGTGGCTCAATCCCAAAAATGACTGAACAGTTTTGTCGACACTATCTGAACCATTCATTTTATATACTTTAGAAGGTGAAAATAAGGCTCTTGAACATTTAGGAAATTGTCTTATAGTGGTGTTTTTTTTTTCTTGCACAGAAGTAGGTATTTTAAAACAAAGCCCACTTTTTGCCATTGGCAAAATGACTGATTCATATTATGATTCTCTGAGACTGACTAAATCCAAACCTGCTGTCAAATTATCATCCTTGTTGGGACACTTTGATTTAATATAAGATTGCCCTTTGCTATTATTTAACTATTTTACTGTAGTACTGTTTTTGTTATTTTATTTCAGCCATAATTCAAGTGTAAAAGCGATATGATGTTTATAATGTCTATTTTTTAATTGTTTTATGATCTTTATTTTTTATGGGCTTGCGCGATGATGGTTTGACAGGTCACTGACCGACTTTGTCTGTTAATTTGTTGTATTGAATGGAAATGCATGTACAAGTCGCCCTGTCAATGTTTTGTACTTTGTAAGGTTTGTAATAAAAAAAAAAAAAAAAAAAAAAAACAACGTGACTCAAACGAACTGCAATAAGCGGTGTTTTATATTGTTTCCGAACTATGAAACCAAAAAGTGTCATTATGATAAAGTAACAAAAGCATTATATTTGTTGGGCTGCATATTATTTCTTCTGGTAAGAATATGCAGCCCTTCAGACATGTTTCTGATGACAGAAAATACACAAATGTAAATTTGAAGGCTGGTTTGAATTAGTTGACAACTTTAGTTAAATCATTTTTGAATTCCTAACATTCTAAAGGAAGGAAATGTTTTTGATTTCCTTTTCTTTAAATGTTTTTGTTTTAAAATTATGTGTATTGTCAGTCTTGATTTCTTCATTCTTAGTCAGATCTTTTGTAAATATTCACAATTAATTAAAACAAATGTAGAGCACTTTATAACAGTTAATACTGAGCTATTAGACAAAGAAATGCTAACTAGAATAAATCCAAAAAAAAAAAAAAAAATCATAAACATATAATAATAAAATAAATAGGAGTGACTATACTGTTATGAGCTTAAGCAGTTATAACCATATTTGTTTTTAGCTTTGTGTTAAGAAACAAAATAAATCATTAATGGTCCACAATTCAAAACGTGCTGTAACACCTTCCACAGGTTTTGACTTGCTACTGCAAATGCTTGGTCACCTTAACGACAAACAGTTGGATCCAGATAAGAGTATTTAGAAATATATCTCCTTATTTCCAACCTTCTTAGTGAAATTTTTGTAAGATTTCAATGAAAATATCTTCTTCCAGGTGGTGTAATATTCTTTTTCAAGGATACAGCAGTAGAGGGAGAGCTTGTCTTATCTCTGCCCCACATTCTGTTTTCCTAGAGTCTCCCTTAACATGAAAATTTGATGCCACTGCTATGGACAAATGATTTAAGCCCCCTGAATGGAACCTGAGTCCAGGGCTCATGCGATCTACACGTTGCTGGAAATGGGCCACAGTGACAGCCAACACTGTGCTTCGGAGAGCAACTTCCACCACTTCAGATGGAGTGGAGTGAGTTTCAGTGTTGGGAAAATGAGCGGTGGTGCAGTTAAGGTTTATATTATTAGGTGGGTGTAATATTTACCGCTTTTTTTACTGCCCAACTTTATGAAATATGATCAGTGGTGAATTTTGTTTTTCCTCACGAAAGAGTTCACTACAGTTTGTTGTTAGTTGCTTGGAAGGAATTTATCTAACAGCTGATAGAAGTGAGAAAGACTTAGTTTAAATGGTGTAAGCTGGCAATGTGGAGGCTTCTGTGAAAACTACTGCCTTACATAACATGTGTAAATATTTATAATTATATATTTTACTCAAAAGAGTAAGTTACTGGCAAGCTTTGGTGGTGCAGTGGTTAAAGCACTACCCATGTACGAAAACAGACATGGGTTCGAATCTGACCTGTGGGCTTTTGTCTTTCCTCTTTCATGTCAGCCTGCTGTCGAAAAAGGAGCCACTACTGTTGTTAAAAACTCCAAAAAAGAAGTAAGTTATAGGATAAACCATAGAGGCCAATTTACTAAAACTATCAGATATTTGTGTGAGGCTATATAGAAAACGTTATATGTTAACTGTCTTTAAATATTATAGGGTGTCAGAGGTCATGACTTCAAAGCAATTTTATATGTTAATGTTAATTATTTGTGGGTATGATTATGTTAATTTTGTTTTCAAACAGTAAGGATTTAATAAGTGTCCCAAAATACTGCTTCATTCAAAAAGGCTTTCATACAAATCCGTATACTTATCTGATGTTGCCTAGTTTTGCTGGAGGTTTCTTCCTGTTAAAAGGGAGTTTTTCCTCTCCACTGTCTCTACAAGCATGCTTAGTTTGAGGGATGGCATTCGAGTCAATGAGTCGATGCAATCAACTGGTTTTCCTTAGATATAAAACTTGACTGTATGATCTGGTAGAACTGTAAAGTCCCTTGAGATGACAAGGATTGTGCATTGGCGCTATAAAAATAAACTGAATCGAATAGATGTCTTTTTAGATTTGCATCATACTAAGCTTCCTTCTTTTAAAAATTTTCACTATAATGTGTGGATTTCTTTATTCATTCATTTATTCATTCATAATTAGGACTGGGCTGGCCATTGGGCATACAGAGCACATGGCCGATGGGCCAACGCCCATTTTTGGGATGATCAAAGGCTGTCATAATTTCATCATATTGCATTTATGATTAAGTTAACATGAATTATCTAACATGGTAAAAATAATCAAAGAAATGTAACAAATGTAAACAAAAAAAATTTAAAAATGAATCATATCCACCCCAAAAGCGATACACAAAAGGCAATATGTTTTTAATTTTAAATGCTTAATCCTAGTTAAGCACATTTTTACAATTTCTTTTCTCTTTTACGCCTGATTATTTTCATTTGTTAAATGTTTTCTTTGAAATCAATCAACTATTATCTATATATTTTGGTATGCTGCATGCTGCAAAATTCGTTTTCAGTATTGAGCATTCTAAATTTCTTAAAGTGTAATGCTATAATGATGAACATATTTGCCTTCAGTAAAGTTGCTTAACATATTAGAATACATCTACACTTTTTTTTTTTTTTTTTATCATTGTTTTCATGTGTGGAGATAGGCACCAGCACCCCTCGCAACCCCAGTTGGGATAAGCGTGATGGATGGATGGATGGATGGATGGATGGATGGATGGATGGATGGATGGATGGATGGATGGATGGATGGATGGATGGATGGATGGATGGATGGATGGATGGATGGATGTGTTAAATCAGATTTATTTTTGAAAGGCCTAAAATTGTCATAAATGTCAATTCATGACATACACATTCCAAAAAAGTTAAAAATCAGACAATTGGACATTGTTTTCCAAGTTTGAAAAGGGTTCGCTTCTGATCCAGGTAGCTTTTTAAATTCAAAATGTCCGATTAGTATTGAGTTTCAAGCTTTAAAGAGTGGACCAAAAAAACGCCTTTTTTTGGCTTAGAAAACATGAAAATTGAACTTGAAGAATGGGTCCGCCCCTTAGGAATGGAGAGTCATTGGGTTCTTTAGACCCATTTACACTACCAATTTCAGACATTTGAATTTAAAAAGCTTCCTGGATGGGAAGCGAAACGTCTTCAAACATGGAAAACAAAGTCCAGTGGATTGTTCTTTAACTTTTTTGGAATGACTATAACCTAGATGACTGAGAATCTGAGAATCACCAGCACATTACATACTTGCTAAATAATTGCAACAAAAAAGCTTAATGTTTATGTTTATTTATTTATAAATAAGAGATCAATGTGCAAGTCTTCACTTCACAAAGTATGCATTTAATATTTTAGAACACTTTCCTTTCACTTGACCTGAAGTTACATATTTACTTTTTGTGGAGTAATAGTAGCTGTGTCTAGTACCTCAGTATGGATGTTCCCAGAAGGCAATGCACCAGTCAGCTTTGTGTGCATGAAGCCAGGTTTCTGTAGTGCACAATGAGCACTCAATTCACTCAGAGACAGTTTTTATCTGTTTTTAATGTCTCTACATCCGTGCTGCTGTTTGTCCAGTTTCCTTTCTGCAAATAGACGGCTGTTTTCTTCCTATGCTATATATTCTTTATTTAATCTGACCAAATAAATTTTTATTACCACACTGTTTTATTTTCAAAGATGTGTTTTTCTGCTTTGCTCTGTGATAATATTTGAAATTTTCCTCTTTTCGTGTTTACTCTTTTGTCTTGTGCGAGTCCTTCTTAGTCATTTGCGTTGCCATTTGCACTCTTACCTTTCCTATTTTTAGACTTCTATTCTATTTTATTCTTTTCATCCCTTAAGTATGATAAGAGAAATGTAAATGTTCTCATTTTCTAACTTTTTGATTGCAGAAAGACCACAGACTTCACCCAAACTATTTTTTGGGTGCTGACAGTATTATTTACTAATTCTTTGCAGTAGCTTTAACCATGCCATTCCTTTTTGAGGTAAAAATAGAATCAGCTTTCCAGAATCCATATTCTGTTTATTGGCTCTGGTCCTGGTCTGAATGGCATTTTTACTGACATGTGCTTAATGTGCAACACATAATGTTGCACTTTGTAACCTACACACAGCCTCTCCCATAAACACAGTAAGCACAAGCTCAGTTGCAAAAATTATTTTCATAATCCAGACTATTGTAGTGATCCCTGGTTTTTACATCGAGAATTCTCCTAAACTCGCACTACATTTTGATGTGTGTACGTAAGATAGAGAGGGAAAATATTGAAGGTTCAGGTCTGGGACAGTGGAAAAGTGTTTCATTGACAGCCAAAGAAGGGAAAAGGGTTTTGGTGGAGAAGTGAGTTCTAGCTGCAGAGGTGAATGGAGGGAACAGTAAGATTATGCTGCCAACATTGAGCACGAAGGCCACATGGAAACTTTCTAACGCTCAGGCACTCAGGCAGTCAGAAGAGAAGTTGTTGGTATTGAATATCCTAGTTAGAAAAAAATGCAAGCAGTAAATTGAAGTTCCAGACATGAAGACGGAGACGTTCTTCAGTCAGGACAAATAGCTTTGCATGGCACAAGTCGTGCTGTCCTCTATGAATTTGCTAGATAAGTTTTTAAGTAACTATAAGTCTGTAGAAACAGAGAAGATTGTGTTGAAATCAAAGAAACAAAAAAGCAAAAAACAAACAAACAGGGAACCAAATAAGGGGATTTTTAGCTCAGGCTGAACAATGGGTTTTTAGTATCTGCAACGACTTTAATCTATGTGTGATGTGCACCACGTAAAGAAAACACAGCTCTGTTTTGAGATACTATTTTGGTATTTTTTTGTTAGAATTTAAAAGAACGTGAAATAGTAAAAATATAAACGTTAATAAGACTGAGGAGTAAAAATAAAAAATGTACACAAATATAAAAACTCAAAAAACATACATTTATTTAATGTTTTTGCAGTGGGAAAGCTTAACTTAAAAATGAAAAAAAAAATAAAAACTATTACCAAAAATTAAAAAAGAAAAAAAAAACTGTCATGGAAACTAAGTGCCACAAAGTGGCTGTGGTAAAGTAGAGCAGGCCAAGTGGGACTGAAGGAAAGTAATAGATCTAGAATAAAATTGTCCCAAGGTCTAGTATAAAGCCTTGAGGAACCCTACATGTGATCTTTCTTTATTTCGATCTTTAATGATCAGAGTGACTGAGAGTTAATGGATGCAGAGTATTTTTCAGTCTATCAATCAGTATGTTATGGTTCACTCTGTGAAATGCACGACATTTGTGCAAAAAGGTCTTGTTTTTAGTCAAATGACAAGAAGGTGCTGCTCCTTCCACCTTTCACTTGTCTGTCTCTAGAAGTCAGGTGAAGAGGCATCTGGAAAGACTGACTCATAATAAGTCATCAGGTCTTGATTATGTCAGCCGCAGAGTCTTAAAGGCCTGTGTGGACCAGCCCTGTTGGATTCTACAGCACCTACTCAACCTTAGCCTGACTCAGGATACAGTTCCAGTGATGTGGAAGGCCTCTTGAATTGTTCCAGTACCAAAGAAGACTTAGCCACCAGTCCCCAGTGACTAAAGACCTGTTGCCCTGAGATCCCATAACATTAAGGTCCCAGAGAGACTCCTTTTGATTCACCTCAGCAAACAAACAAGCAGCTATCAGGACCCCGCGCAGTTTGCTTATCACCATGGAGTTGGAGATGCCATCATACACCTGCTTCAGCAAACCCTCTATCATTTAGACAAGGTAGACAGGACTGTGAGGGTCATCTTCTTTGATTTCTCCAGTGAATTTAACACAATTCAGCCTGACATACTGTATGAAAAACTTCAGAAGACTCAGGTCGAGGCATCACAATCACCTCGACCAAAGACTAACTGACAAACAGACCACATTTTATGAGACTGAAGGGTGAACTGTCTAATCTAGTAGTCAGCAGCAACAATCGTCTGATCCTGAATCTAAAAAAAAACAAAGGAGATGATGCCATACTCTTGGTTCTATGTGTAGATTGCGTTGACATGGGTCCTTCTCTCTTCCTCCTGTAGGGTGTGGCAGCCAGGTGTTCTTCATCTCGACGAATCATGGGATCTTTATAAGGAGCTGAGACCAGGAGTACGGTGTCAGTTCTTTCTCACTTCCAGCGCGGTACCTAGCAAACTCCTTCATGAATTTCACAGTTATTGTCAGGGCATAAACCTTACTCTGTGTATCTGTCTCTCTCCTATTACTCTAGATCCTGACCCAAGTATCTCAGAGCTGTAGATTCCTGGAACTAGGAAAGCCTTTGTTGCCTGGCCGCTTCTGCTCTCCTGTCCACAACTGCCTGTCTACCCTCCAACATTGTTAAAACAAAGCGAGGAATGATTTGCTGGGAACTAGCAGCACCTGGTGCTTTCTGAAACCCTAAGTGTCACCTTCCCTGGAGTAAACCTAACAGCAACCTTGTGAGTCAGCTGCTCCTCTCCTTTGACTGATGGTTTTGGTCTTGGATTCACCAGAATCCTCATTTTCTCTGCAGAACAGGGGCGATCCAGTCCACCGGCTTCCCTCTCTGGTCCATTCACGCTCTTACCAAATAAACTCTTTTTTGATTCCTCATCTCCATAGTTGCTCTTATTTAAGATTCAATAACCTTCCGCAATGAAAAATGATTGCAGATTTCAGAAGAAACAGGAACAATTTAATTGTAGGGAGAAGAAATTGAGATTGTGGAGAAGTATAAATCCTTTAGTTTTCCACCTGGACAACAAACTCAACAAGAGACAATACTGTAAGGCCGTCTACAAGATGAGACAAAACACTCCGTGGCCGCAGCACCATGCTACATACCTTCTATAACTCTGATGGGGAGAGTGTTTGATAACCATCTCTGGGACCTCTGGAGAAATCTTCATAGGAATTCTTTATAAAGTAAAAAACATAACGAAAAAAAGTTGGCATCCTCTTCAGAAGACTGTTAAACATCAACAGAGTGTCTTCAGTCAGAGGCTTCTCCAGATCTACAACCAGACAGACCGATACAGAAGATCCTTCCTACCTATAGCTATTAACAGTTACATCAACCAGTTAAAAAGTATATATATATATATATATATATATATATATATATATATATATATATATATATATATATATATATATATATATATATATATATATATATATATATATATATATATATATATATATATATATATATATATATATATATATATATATATGAGTTACTGATACATTTAAGTTCCCTAGGGAATTGATGAAGTGTTTTTGAATTGAATTTAATAAATTAGAAAGGAGGATAGCTCAGTTATCTCAGTGGTCAGTGATGTATAAACATTTTGCACAACAATAATATTTTCAGAAATGTTTAACACCTTGCTAACTTCTAAATAAATTCTGAGAAGGCAATTTAATATACAAAGAAAATTTAAGCTTCAACTGTGAATAAAACATATTTTTATCACCCAATGATTGCAATAAAACCCACCTTGTAAACATACCAGGAAAAGACCTGCAATGGTAATGCATTACTATGTAAATGTGTAAAAACAATTTAACATTTACAATTTCAGATGTATTTGTAGTTCAACACTGCTCTGACAACATATTTATTGAGAATGGAACTGATCAAAAAAGATATATGTTTTAAATAAAATGCAATTTTGGTATGTAACTGCTTATATCAACATGCAAAACACATTGGAAAATACTGAGTACATAATTACATCCATCTATCCATTTTCTAACACGCTTATTCCCAAGTGGGGTTGCGAGGGGTGCTGGTGCCTATCTCCAGCTGTTAATGGGCAAGACTCGGGGTCCACCCTGGATAGGTCACCAGTCCATCGCAGTGAGTACATAATTATAGACCTAAATTTGAGGTGTATTGCATAGATATAAAGAGAAAATTGCACCAATGCAATAGCAAAAGATATATATATATATATATATATATATATATATATATATATATATATATATATATATATATATATATATATATATATATATATATATATATATATATATATATATATATATATATATATATATATATATATATATATATATATATATATATATATATATATATATATATATGGAACTCTGTTGTTATTGTCTTCATTAAACTATCACCAGGAGGTTTATTATCATAGATCAGGCATCCCCAAAGTCAGTCCTCGGGGGCCGCTGTCCTGCAGGTTTTAGAGGTTTCATTGCTAATATTCATTGATAGCTGATTAATAGGATTTAGCTCAACTACAATCATCATAATCAGCTGTGTTAATGCAGGGAAACCTCTAAAACCTGCAGGACAGCAGCCCTCGAGGACCGACTTTCAGGTCAGGTCAGATTCTTCTGTTTATTTTGCCTGTGTTCATGCAGCCAAAGCAAGGGGCTGCATGACATGGACCAATATCCCTGCTATTAATAGTAGTGAGGGTCATAGGCAGGCTGGACAGCATGTAAATTTAGACCCTTCCCCATGGATGTAGTACTGAAGTCATAAGCTTGACCTCTGATCCAGGTGCATGGCTGCCATGGGGTATTTGGTGAAATTAAATTGAAGTCTAGAAGTATGAATTCAACCCAAAGGTTTTACAAACTTGCAAAGGATTATTCATCTGCAGATACTGCACATGTGCCAGATCGGATATTCTAAAATCCAACACTTTGTTTGAGGCAAAAAGTAGATCAAATGAGACACTTAAGCTAGTGAACACTTAATACATTCATTCCCTTTAATCCAATCATCATCATATGACAAAGGACGCACTGACTCTGGAGCTTTGGTTACTCTGTTCTCTGTCTCTTATGATGAAAGAACTTAGTCAAAATAAGTGCAACTCTGTACTCTCTATTTTTTCATGTTAAAAACAACAGATTTTTTCTTTTTTTTTGTCATTTCCCAACATTATAGCACACATTAAAAGGTGTTTGCTTATTTTTTTTTTAAAATGACCAACAGTCTAAGGATGCTGTTTAAAAAGATAGTTTAGAAGTACTTGCAAGGTTTACCATAGCTTTATCCTGTGTCTCTTTCCTGCCAGAGTTCTGTGATGGATCAGCGGGTTGAAATGAAGACTGGGATAGGAGAAAATGATCTTAAGGTATGTCAGTTCCCCCTTTAAAGATATCTGGTGCGCTGTACCACTGAAGACCTCGATTTGAACACATGACCTTGTTCATGTTACAACTCCGCTCACATTACTTTTTTTCCCAAAAAAATATTTCACAAACCACTGGAGTCTTTAAAATATTACAAGATGAACCATGTCACGCTGCCTTTGATAAATTTAGACATCACTCCTCAATTCAGTTTAAATCAATGTAATTTTATACAGTACCAACTCACAACAGGTGTAAAATCAAAGGGAGTCTTTACATGACAGAACATATATATAAAGCCATTTCTAGTCAATTCACTCCAATCATGTAGACAGATAAATATGTAATTAGTACATCCCAAGTTACATTTATTCCAATTTGCTTTTAGTTATACTACAGGCTTCGGTTTTCCTCATGACTGTGTTCTTTCCCTTTGGCTCTTTGTCCTGTACCTTCACCAACTGCTGCACCTCAAATCATCAGTCCAGCAAGCTCCTGAAGTTAACCTTTACTCAGCCCATGTCTTGTGGAAGAAGGTAAGGAGAGTTGTGTCAACCTGAGATAAAAATCTTCTACAGGTGGGAGGTGGACCACCCTATCTGGTGACCTTGTGCCCCTAGAACAGTCTGCAGCTAATTACTTTTGAACATAGTTGAAATGGTCATGAACTTTAGAAAGACCACACCACCGTGCTTACCCATCATCCTGTGTGACTCACAAATTACCACTGTGGACTTTTTACACCTCATAGACCCTTAGAGCCTCAAGGGGGAGCTGACCATCTCCTTCCCAACTGAGAGGGAACCTTCTTCAGCAGCTGAAAAAGTTCAGCGTAGCTCACTTCTCTTCCACCATCATTGAGTCTTTCCTCATCCATTACTATCTGGTATGCTGCTACCACCCCCGGGGATCAGGGCAGGCTGGAGTGTATCGTGATCACAAATAGGGTGATTGGATGTGATCTTCCTTCTTTTCATAACATTACACCTGCAGAACTCAGGGGCAAGCAGGTAAGATTATAGTTGATCCCTACCACACTGAACACAAACTGTTTCAGACTCTCCCCTCTGGCAGGAGACTGTGGTCCATCAGGAGCAACACCACCCACCACAAGAAAAGCTTTGCTTTCACATATCACAACAGCCCAACAGCACAAGATGCCTCCCTTCACCACAGAGGATTTTAAGAGGCTTCTACATACTGACTGGAAGTGAATGTGGAGGAGAAAGCTGGATATATACACAACCCTGTCAGTCTCAACCCTGCCAGTCTCAACCCTGCCAGTGTGACAGGACACTGAGATAACCCCACCAGCAGTTTAACTAACCATGCAACCAAGAAACAATGTACTGATTCTAATTACAATAATCAGACCAGTAGCCCTTGTTAGGAGACTCTGGGAGCAAAGCCGAAAAACAAACATTTCAACCCAAATCTGAGAAGATGTCTAACAGGGAGAACACTGCATGTTGCTGACAAAACTGGATGACACTTAAGTGAAACCTGTCCGCTACTTCAAGTAGAAGGTAAACAGGCGCAAAAAGCTGTTTGTTCCAAAAACAAAGGATAAGAAAGGACCAACTGAGATTACTGACGATAACAAGATTCTACTGAAAAATATGTCTGCTGCCTTTCTCCATGCTGACCTTCAGGAGATAAGCTTGTTTCCAGACACATTTATGAGAACATTCAGCTCTCTCCTGAACAGCATCATAACAAGCCTGCTCCTAAACTAAGAACAGTAATAGTAACTGATGTTGGTTTCAGTGAGATTAAATGCATTTGCAACAGAATACAGAAATAGTGAATATGGCTTAAGCATTGTGTCTGAAATCTCAAAGAGGATAACACAGATCACAGAATCACCTCCCACCTTGAAGAAACCAGTCATTCACATTGAAGGACTAAATGATGCTGCTAAGATGAAGTCAGAAATATTAAAGAGAGATTTGATTAGTCTGCTTAGGACTGAAAAAACTATAATTCTAAAGTGTTGCTTAGTGGACCTATAGGAGCTACTTCAACAGGAGATTAAAAGTACAGCACATTTTTCTACCTGAATATATGGATCAAATGAGTCTGCTCTGTAAGATCAGTTAGCTTCACTGATAACTTTAATGTCTTCTGGGAAAAGACACCTCTTCAAGAAAGATTGGTTTCACCGAGGTCAGATGCAAAAACTTTGGCTTCCAACATTTTCTATCAGAATATCAGATTATAGACAGATCAATATATGGATGTGCCCTAATTTTCTCAGACTGAATAAAAACAAAACTGAGGTAATAATAATCTTCGAGCCGAAGGAGGAGAGCTCCAAAGTTAGCGCACAGCTCCAGCTACTACAGCTAGAAACCACTGGTTATTCCCAGTGTCATGGTGTCATGATAGATGCACTAAGAAAGTACAACACCTCGACCCGACTCTGAATCCTTACACTGGCTCAGTGTAGCTCAGAGAATAGACTATAACATCTGCGTGTTAGTCTATTAATCACTGAATGGATCAGCACATAAATACATAGCAGTATTGTTGTCAGAGTAACAATCACCTCACTTCCAATTCAAGACTACTATGTATCCAGAACTAGAACCAAACATGAAGAAGCACCATTTAGTTCCTATAGTCCAATTACCTGAAACAAACTTTCAGAAGACTGTAAAAGTACTGAAACCCTGAGTTCTTTTAAATTAAAGTTAAAAACCCATTTGCTTAGAACTTCCTTTTACCGTTAATTTTAAACTGTTATCTGAGGTATCATTAGTTTAAGTTTGTGGTCCAACTGTCTTATTTGCTTCACTACCTGCTTTTAATATGTTTGTATCTTTACTTTCTTTTATTGCTTTTATTTTCCTCCAATTTTATTGAGTACATGCAGTTCAATGCAGTGAGGAATACTCTGATCTTAATATTGGAGAAACCAAACAACCTCTCCACAGACGTATGGCTCAACACAGAAGAGCGACCTCCTCGGGACAAGACGCTGCGATACATCTACACCTTATGGACAAACGACATTCTTTTGAGGACCAGAATGTTCACATCTTGGACAAAGAAAATAGATGGTTTGAGAGGCTATTCCAAAGGGGCGGACCCCTTCACCCGTTTCAATTTGCATGTTTTCAAAACAAAAACAAGACTTTGTTGGGCTACTGTATAAAACTGCAAACTCAACGCTATTTCTGATGTTTGAATTAAAAAAACATTCCAGGATAGTAAGCAAAACGTCTTCAAACTTGGAAACTAAGGCTACATTCACACTGCAGTCTGAAGTGACCCAAATCCGATTTTCTTGGCCCATATGCGACCTGTATCTGATCTTGTCATGGCTGTCTGAGCTACACAGATCCGATTTTTTCCAGTGTGACCAAGATCGCTTGGCTATGTGGTCCTGAATCCGATATAAATCTGATCTTTTCAAATGCGACCTGTGTCTGAACGGCCAGGTCACATTTGTCCGACCTGAACGGCATTAACACCCGACAAAGGTCACTATTCTGGGTCTTGCTATGAAGAAGCGGCAAGAAAAACGAGAACCATGGTGGACGATGATGCGGAGAGCAATATTTATGTTAAACCATCTCTATAATAACTGTTGTGAAACATAACCGTGTAAGTTTGAGTGAAGGTTTGTAGAGGACCCAAATGCAGAGATAGAAGCTGAGAAGGTTTCTTGCAGATTTAATAAGGAGTGATGGTAACAGAAGCATTCAACCAGAAATAACTAATTAAGGAACACAGGAGCCAATACAAAGGGGAACATATGGGTTAAGGATGGAATGAAGAGAAGCCAGCAAACAGTAACTGCAGAGGAGGAGTATAATATGCCAAACAGTTCAAAGAGTGGAGTAATCAACTAATTGGGAGCAGGTGTGGACAGAAGGATCTAGAAGGGAGCTAGGGGAAAGGGGACTGAGACGAGGAAAGAACAAAACTTAAAGCTACAGTGTGTAATTTTCAGCGACATCTAACGTCCAGACTGCAGACCGCAGCAACATGAAAATCTCCCTCCCACCGCTTCTCCCCCCCAACATTACGGCGAGCGTTACGGGACAAAATGTCTTCCATGTCTTCCATCCGCATCACCTACCTTCTCAAGTGATGAGGTTTGTTTACATAGATAATTTTACAGATAGTATTTCATTAGTCTGTGTAGGGTATAGATTTCATGTAGACTTAAACAACTTGCCGTAGTTACTTTCAAGCGTAATGGGCGATCTCGCAATCGCTAGTTTGTTGGCTCTGCGCTGCCGTAGCGCAAAGATGTCTGCCTCCATGGCTGCGAGACCCGCTCCTATGTAACTATAAATAACGAATTCTAGGGCAACGCAAATATTAAGTTTAAGAGGCCTAGCTCGTAGATGATGATAAATAACATAGTTATGTATAATATATTACATTTCTGACTGTATATCCCTGTAATTATTACACACTGTAGCTTTAAGCAAGAAATACATAGGAACTCGAATACAACCAGAAAAAACTAGAATGACGGGCACGGAGGCCTTAGTCCTCGACGTGGCCGACCCGGCCGACGTCAAGGACTAGGGCTGCAGAGACTGCAGCAACGTATGGGATGACGATGTTTTCTGCGTTTAAAATTTTCTCAACGTTATGTTCTGCGTGTCTCTTGGATTTCCTTGCTAATTTGCCAAACCCCCAGTTTGGGTATCCACAGGTTTGGAGAGCATCTTTGATGTGTTTCTGTTTCCCTTCTGTTTTTGTAAGGTCGTGCTCGGGTCGGTGTTGTAAGGTTCTGATGACAGAAAGTTGTTGGGAGCTGGAGAAATGCCTACTTTCTCCAGCAGAGTCCGCCCTGGTTCCTCTCAGCTGAGCTGTCGACGCACCTGCTTCTGATCATCTCATCTGGAGGACCAGACTACTTAAGCTGTCTTCAGACCTTGCCTCGACGCCGCAGTGTCTTAATCAGTTGGTTAGCACCTAGGCCATAGATCCTCTGAGAACCTTGTTACTCCTGAGTCCGGTTTGGGTTCTAACCCTTTTGTCTCTGCTTCCAGGTTATCTGCTTTTCTCCTGTGAAGCTCTGGAAGAGCTTAACCAGCCGAGCCTGCCCTCCGAGCCAAACCTGAAGACTTACTCTCTGGATTTCCAAACAGCTCTGGATACTGAGCTGGAAACTCAAGCCAAGGTCAAACTCGTCTCTAGAAGTAAGACGCTGAAACAGCTTACGGACTCTACAGATCCAAATCATCTCCGGACCCAACAGTTCCGCTCCCAAAGCCTCTTCTACGCACTTCAAGGTACAAACCTGAACTCAACCAAGATCAATCCCAACCAAGCCTTCGCTAACAGAACTGTCTCTCTCACAGACTCCAGTGAACCAGTCCCAGACCAGAACCAGTTCAACTGTTCATTTTATTCATGCCTGTGCAACAATAAACTTGTTAAAACTTTCCCTCTGAGTCGTCAGTGTTCTGCATCTTGGGCCTCTCTGTTAGCCCATCATGACAAAAGTTTGTGTTTCCTTTAGTTCCATCTGGGGTTTTACCTTTGTTTGTTTGGTTATTTGTTTTTTGATTTTTTTGTGTCCTATAAAACAGTGCAGAAGAAAAACAACTGTAAACCTTACATTTAAATTTGCCTACTTACATTCATCACATTGTATAACTGTTATTTTTCTTTGTTCATCTGTAAGAATATTATGATTACAGTTACCTTATTCACCTCAATCTCTTTTTAAATTTCTAAATTTTATTCAATTTAATTTATGTAATTTATTCAAATTACAATTTGAATAAAGGAAACAAAAAGGAACAACTTACAAGTGTTACAGCTGAAAAAGCTTTTCATTGTTGTCATTTTACAGCTTTTACCACTATTTCTCTTGCCTGTATGTTTTGCTGCCTGTTATTCTTCATCCAGTTCAGTTCTTATGTGCAATGCACCAATATTTGCATTTGTTTCCAAGTATCACCTCTCTTAAACGCAGTGTTTTCCACCATGGTCTAGCAACTGTTTCCTTTAGGAATATGTTGTGCAACAGTAAAACATTTATGAGATAATGTGATGTAAATCTGCTAACTTAAGCATGACATGCATCTTTTCACTATATTCAGTGTTTCTATGCTGTGATTATTTGTTAATACACAGTAATGTTGACTATTAATGTAAGACTTGCTTTAGCCCCTTTTATTATATAAGTAAACAATTTTTCCCAAAAGATTTTAAATGAGCAGTTGCATCTTACCGACGTAGGAAAACACCTGTATTGTGCTGCAGTCTGCTTAGAAGCATTGTGGTGAGAAAACTGTGGTGGCCCTGCATAATCTATTGTAGGCCCTTCTTATATATGAACACAGGCTTAAAGTAGGGGCCCTTTACAGAGGTGTGTCTGAGGCCCCAAAATGGCTATGACCAGTACTGACCTCAAATAGGTCATTAGTATTGGTTTCTTTTTTCTTTGCATAACTGATATTGAGGGATTTCTTCTTTCAACATTTTTTTCCATCTTGTCATACTTTATCATGACATCTCTAGTGGGTGTAGATGACAAAAGATCAATGTGTATTAAACATTGCATCCCTCAGGAAATTTCTTTGTTTTTCACCTCAGGTCCTTCTTAAGCCTGTCGCACAGGCTGTCAGATTGAAGTCAACTGAGACTTAGCAATGATTGCCTTTCTTGGCCATATAGGGATGTAAGGGACCAGTCCACTTCAACCCCCCTTCTTCTACAAAGACAAATGATGGTAACATAGTGTTTTGTGAAATACTGTACTGATTCCACGTGTTTCATATATTGTGAATGTCCTCCACACTGTTGAAAGGGAATTGTTTCATAATCTTCTAACAAGTGTGGTCAGCCCTGTTCCCTGCTTACCCATTTCTGCCAAATGTTGGACTACACTTCTACATTTCTAGCTTCTAAAGTGGTGGCTTGGCCCCCTCAACATTAGACCCCAGATTTGGCCTTGAGAGAGATTTGGCCATGATATATATTTAAATAATAAAATGCCTTTTATATTCATCAAAACGAAAAATTATTGGAATAACCCTACATCAAATGAGATGGTGTTTTACTTTTTGATATTATTCTCATCCTTAAGCTACTGTGATGTAGTTTAACCATTAATGTTCTCCATTAAAGTATTCCAGAGGTAAACATGTTTTTGCATGTACCATTGCCACGTACTAACGAGGTCCCTCATTCTCTGTTTGATAACTTTTCCCTGTTTTACGCACGGGGAGCGCACAGAGAAGAGAAAAGAATCCCTTCTTCCCAGGTTTGTGCGCGCCTTCCTCACCCTCAGTGGGTAACTCCAGTGCCCTGCCAACCCCCCTTTTCATCCCCCCCCCATTTCCCCTCTCTGCGCCGTTCCGCCAAAAGACCCTGCGTTACGTCAGAAAGTGCACAACACAAGCAAGGCAGAGTCTGCGGAGCTATTCGTAGACATTGCTGCCAACCGCGGCTCGGGGCTGCCTGCGAGCTCAACGCAGCCGGTGCAATATTCAAACGCAAGCCTTATAAAGTAGCGACAGAATGCGATAAGTCATTTGTTGATGAATGCTTTTTAGTTTGCTTGCTGGGATTTATTTGTCTTACAGCTTTTTTTCACGTGACAGGTCACAGTTGCTGGCACAATTACGCGTAAAACTAACAAGGAGAGTGAGCGGCGTGCAGATGGGGCGTAGACTGGTTTAAAAAGACAAAAATGACATGACGATGATGATGCAGCTGAGTTATTGACGCACGGATGCTTTTTTCTTTTTTTTCAACTTTGATTTGTTGTTGAGGTGAATAACAAACAACATGCCCCACGCTCGAAATAGGAACCCAAGCCCCATCCCGGAGGTAAAATGGGACACGGGACTCAAAGAGATGAACGAGACGTGGAAAGGGGCTATTGCTTGTCTGGGGGTAGCTGTCTTCTTCGTAATGACCATCGGGATCATTTACTGGCAAGTGGTGGACCAGCCCAACAAGAACTGGATCCTCAGGGGGACTTTCAGTGGACTCATCTGGGAGAGGAGAACCCACTCGCTGGTCATACAGACTCTGACCGAGGACAGGACCTACGTGGAGATAGACGTGGGAAACGTGAGGAATCCCGACATCGAGGTCCCATTCGTGAGGAACCTGTGCTGGTTGAACAAAACAGAGTTCTGCTACACATGGGACTCGGTGGCCGAGGTGAAGATCTCGCTGGAGGTTAACGAGGATGCAGAGACTGAGTGTTACAGCATGGCCTGGACGCCGGTGCAATGTCATGTGGAGCTGAAGGTAGGCGCGCGCACCGGCCAGACAGTCCGCGCTAGAAACCTCATTGCGCACAGCATAGGGTGAATGAAAAGCAACAGACCTTATTATTGTACGCATTGAAATTACATTCAATGAACTGATTATTTGCTGTGCAAACCCAAACCATTGTCCCGAAATAAATTTGGGAGACCATACCATATCGTATTCCGAGTTTATATCTATGTAGATAATGTAGGCCTATATATATTGGATATGAAATAGTAATTATAACCCTTTATAGGTTACTCAGTGAAATACTTTGGAAATCAAAAAATAAAGCCAATAGTGTTATTGGAATTCAGGATAAGACCTTATTACCTTTGTAAATAAAAAATATTTGTATATTTTAATGGTAAAAATGAATGTCAATGTAATAACAAGAAACGCCAACTTGCCCGAATACATTAAGAAAAATAACAAAAGTGTTTCTACAAGCAATTAATGAAAAACACTCTGAGAGTGATAGAAACACTTTTTTCTTTTTGGTCCAACATAACCTTAGAGACATTAATGCTTATACTGGTACTTATTTTTGTTTTTGTTTATAAACCTAAATATAATAGTTAACTAGGCTTATTATTTTTTTAACTTTACTTTTTTAACATTTTACCTTTTTCCCAACTTAATTTACAGTAGGTAATATATCATTCAAGGGTTAATCTAATTGGTCGAATGCCAAAATAAGATGTACAACAATGTAGCAGCATCTTTGCTGGATGGCTGGATATAGATCTAGTGCTTCTAGACCTCACTGAGGGACGTGGGGACTCTATTTGTAAGGCTTATGCAGGTGATCAAAAACGGTAACTTGCACTATAAAGGGTTAATCTTTTCAAAATCTGGGTTTTTGATTAATTATATATCTTCAGTTTAATTATTATGATCATTTACTTGGCATGGTCACACAGTCCTTTGTGGCAAAATGCATCTTTCCACAAGTTTTGGGAATAATTATAAAGATAATGCAAATGTATATTAAAAAAAAAGAACGAAGCTATTTAAAAGACTTGAACTGAAAAAGTAAAAGTTATCATGCATTAGTTTATGTTACGGCAGGAGAAAAAAACCAACAACAAATGGGTAATGCAGGAAGGATACTTCCAGCAGAAAACACCCTGCTAATTTGGCTTTGTGTTTGTGTGGGCTGATCGCAAGAAACACAACAATCAAACCCATGAGTTGCATTTACACACAAAAAAAGAATGCAACCATTTTTGGCATTTACTTAATCATATTTAGTTACTTTAACAATTTTTTTTCATGTTAGCAGGGTAGGACATAAAACAATTGCATTAAAGTACCTAAATATGATTAAGTAAATACCTAAAACGGTTGCATTCTTTTCAGCATATAACATGCGACAGAAATAGCATGATTTTCAAAGGAATTGTTAGAGCTTTAAGACTCATCTGAGCTGCAAAGTTTTCAGTTAAAAATGAGTCAAAGGGTTGCAAATCATAGCAAGGCTACCAGAAACCTTGGTTTGACTTAATGCAACATCTTCATGCAACACGTTTGATCAAACCATATACCCTTTTGGTAATAAACACTTATATTTTTCTGTGGTGATATCAAATTAGATATTTACGAGGGGAAAAAGCAAATATAGATGAAATGGAAAAATCAAACAATAAGATAACAAAGAGAACTCTGATCGATATTCTGATGCTTTATGTGGTGTCACCAGAGTTATATGTGTATGGAAGCTTTTTTTTTTTGTGATAGTAGATATTACCTTTCAGCAAACAAATATTTACAATAAGAAGAGCTGACTAAAAGTAATAGTATGGGATTACACCTTTAATTTTAACCAGTTTAACATTAGCTGCTGCTCTGATCAAACTTGCCAGAAAGCTGATCTTTAGTATACATCAATGACAGATTTTTTTTTTTATTGTTTTTGTACTGTTTTTCGTTCATGTTCACTGTACAGTAACTTGTCCATTCAAACTGTTGGTCTGAAATTTCAGAAGCACTTATTTATTGTGATGTTTAGTGAGGTTAATCCATCTCCAGTGGAACATTCCTCATCATATAACTCTCCCTCATGTGGTGTGACTGTTCCTGACAAATCTGTCTGTGTCCATGTCGCCTTTGTTGTCCTCATTTTCTCGAAATCCTGCCCTCTTAGTTGATTGAATGGGCATGGATCCCAGCTTCGCTGACATGTTTGTGCATTTAGTGAAAAGTCTTTCTTTTGGAAAACCCTATTTATTCAATCGCTTCTTAGATGTCCGATGAACAAGTATAACGTGACTCATTGTGTCAGTCAGTTTTACAGTGAAGTTTAGTTCATTTGAGTGGTAAAACATGAAGCTGACACTAAGTAAGACTAGACGGGATGTAACATAGATTTATTTCTATCCATTTTTGTGGTCTAATTTAAATAAAGTCTCACACTACAATGGCCTACATTTGTTTCAGCATAAAATCTTTAGTAATAAAGGCGCCTTCATTTACATATGTTGACAATAAGACCATTGAATCCTTTTTAATGCTCGCTATTTTTTTTTATGTCTTTCTTGATAATTTTTTTTTACTTGTATGAGTATATTGGGATCTAATCTCACCAAAGTCTGATTGCTTCAGTATTTAAGTGCCTTTGCACTTATCAACGATCAGGTGAAAAGTGGACAATTTTTTCATTTCTGTTTACAAAGTCTTTTTTTATTTTTATAAATCTCTGTGCAAACCAATCTACCAGTAATAGAAAACACTAAAAACTGTGACATTTCCTGTTTATCTGGTAAAAACACAGAAAAGAATTTCAGTTTTCACCAACAGATATCAAGCACATAAAAAAAAGAGAAAAAAAAAAGAAAATGTTATTAGATTATGAACTGGATATGATTCTAACTTTGCTACGCACTTGGAAGCTCTTCATAAAAAACTGATTTATGGAAGAACTGATAACTTTTTCAGTCTCGCTAATGAAATGCTGCCAATGGCAATGAGTCGCCTAACATTAAAACCCTCACTGATTATTTGTATTGTTGAACTTCCCATTTAGCACCTTTATCTATTAATCTAGAGTACTTCTGTTGCATTCAGTCTGTGCTTGATTGTGTTTGTGTACATTTTGCATTCTTTAAGGACTGCTTCTCCATGGCCAATGTCTCCTGGTACGGCGGTGCAAGTGTCCAGGGTCAGACCTGGCCAATTAATGATCAGAACATCACAATGCAGCCATACGTGGTCAGCGATCTGAGGGACACACCATCTGGATACGGCTCTCCCCTGGAACGCTTCTTTCTTGGTTCATCGGGTAAGGTGCCATTGTTTGGATTTGAAACATGCTCTTCATACACACACACCAATGAACACATAAGAACAGATAGGTCTTTTCTAATGTGTAACACGACACAGGGTCAGCTGTTTCTGCACACCTCTCACAAGGATTGTGGAAATCTGACACTGTCCCGGTGGGTCTGCAATCCCAGGGTGTGAGGGAAACCCACTGTTGAGTTGAGTTGTTTTCATGCATCTCAAATCCCTCATGTTTTTGATTTTTTTGACTGCATATAAATCCAAACCTCTTAAGGCAGCACAAACAAAACACAATGCTGATTTGGTATGTTGTCTGACCCACAAATAGAGTGTGGCATAATCCTGTCGATGGCATTTCGCTCCATTAATTTTAGGATTAGATCACAAAGGGAAACAAACCACCTTTATCATCTTAAATTGACTCTTAGGGATCCAGGCGTATTTGCCTTTTGTCTCTATTAAAAGGACCGTTTTGGAAGAGAGCCCTGCCGACTTGTTTAACTCCATGGGTTATTTTTGGGGGGTGTTAGATTTTTTCCAGGGGGCAAAGCGGGAACCACTAGCGGATGTGAATGGTTAATGTGACTGATGAGGAATGTGTACAGTGCATGTGTACATGTGCTTGTGTGGCAAAGTACAGCATTAGCCTGTGGAACTTAATACTTAGAAGTTGTCCTAATCTGGTGTTTAGCCTTTGAGCAGCTTCTTAAACAAAATGAATTTTGTTCTCAAATATTTTAGACTGAATTACATTGTTATTCTGTGACGCAAAACAGTGATGAACATGGTCTGATACTGATTTTTTTTCTATGGTTTTTCACATAGATTTCCATTTTTTAATGGCTTGTGACAAACCAATTATTATTAGTGTCTCCTGGAAAACCTTTTTCAATTTTTTTTTCACATTAACAAAGATGTCATGGAAAAAAGTAACAGAAAACAACTAATTCATCACATCAAATTAAAACTCGATAGTGCCAAAGGCATTATTTCATCAGATAAATACATACTTATTAGTTGACTTGGAAGGCTTAAAAAACACTAATGGAACCTTTAAATACAAAGGAAAGCTAAACTGTTCATATTTTTACTTAATGTATATAGCAAACTGAAACAAATTTCAAGGGTATAAATAATTTTTTTTTCTATGGCACTCTTCATGCAGCTTTATGTCAGCTTCTATTCTGTAAATGTTACGCTTTAATTGTGTGTTACAAAAATGATAAAGTGCCAAAATTAGAGACTTAACTAACAGATTCTGTATTATACCTGACCTGTAATTGTATCATCACTCACAAGGATATTAAAACAAATGCACACAAGCTCCTGCACCAATGTTACATAATTCTATTAAATTCAATTCAGTTTATTTATATAGCACCAATTCCCAACACATGTTATCTCAAGGCACTTTATACTGTAGTTCACCAGATCATACAGTCAAATTGATTCAGAGTTTTGTATCTAAGGAAAACCAGTTGATTGCGTCGACTCACTGACTCGAAGGCAATTCCTCAAACTAAGCATGCTTGTAGCGACAGTGGAGAGGAAAAACTCCTATTTAACAGGAAGAAACCTCCAGCAGAACCAGGCTCAATGTTAGCGGCCATCTGCAGAGGCCGAATCGGGTTTTAAGGAGACAGAAACAGACATACAGAAAGAAGCAGAGATACAAAAGGCACACAGCCAAGCAGACAAGCTCTGAGCCAGCCATGAAGAGAGCACATCCAGCCAGTCACAGTCAGAGAAACAGGACTACACTGAAAAACAGGTTGATCTCCAACATCTATAAACACAGGTGTTTATGGCAGCAGCACAGCTGATATTTCTCACCAGGATGGTGTCACAGCCAAACAGGAACAGATGAGGCGAGGCTACTTTGACAAAAACAGAGAGAGCAAAACATTAGAGATTAAACTAACAGATTCCGCAGAGTGGGAGAAGGGAATTGAATGAAGCAAAATGATGAAAAAAGGGTCCCTATGTCCTCCAGAAGTCTAAGTCTATAGCAGCATAAATATACAGATAGCTCAGGATAACCTCAGCCTCTCTAACTATAAGCTTTATCAAAAGGAAACGTTTTAAGCCTACCCTTAAATGTAGACAGGGTGTCTGCCCCACGGACTAAAACTGGTAGTTGGTTCCACAGGAGAGGAGTCTGATAACTAAAAGATCTGCCTCCCATTCTACTTTTAGAAATTCTAGGAACCACTAGTAAACCTGCAGATTGAGAGTGAAGTGCTCTGTTAGGGTCATAAGGACCAATCAGATCTCTGATATAAGATGGAACATAACCTACAGTATGTAGGGCTGGGTATTGTTCAAACATTTTCGGTTCCGGTACCAATACCGATACCTTCACTTCGATACTGGTTCCTGAACGATACTTTTTTCGATACCTGTTTTATAATATCAATTCGAAGAATAAGAAAATTACACAACATAAAAAAGTACAAATCATGAGTTTTATTTTAAGCTCTGATTTTTCCTTACATAAAAAAAAAATCAGTGTCTAATATTCACTGTTACATTGTGAGGACCTTTTTCCTTAGCAGTTTTCCTTTAGAAAAATTACCATGTCTGACAAACAAGCCCGTTGAATGGGATCCTATTGACAGCACCGCTGGTATGTGGGAGTCTGAGCGGCTCCGACAGAAATATTGGAAGGCAGGATGAACTGACTGCACTGATTAAGTTTTCTGGTGGATTTTCCCACTTAAAAACATAATAAAACTACTTTATTCCCACTGATCACAGCAAATATAGCTGCAAGGCAAAGAAAGGATAGAGTAGCTCCGCCCAACGCTCGTCAGACCCACTTTTCGACCGCGTAGCCAGAACAGCAAAGCTATGGCAAGCCATACAAAGCTTCTTCAGCCGCGCGTCAGAAGCCGGTACATGCAGCAAAAAGGAAGCAGCAGACGTGATTTTGCTGCTCCTGCTGCGTCCAGTTTGAAAGCAGCATGATTCACTCCGCTCTGGCTTTGCTCTGCCCACGGGCTACTGAGAGGAGGATGGTCGCGCCGGCTGCGGTCCGCTCTTCTTGCAGTCAAACACCGAGCAACTTTCTGCTCTTAAATTGTGTCCGTGCACGATGTATTGCATTGCGCACTATCGGCATCAGTCTTAATAAAGTGAAGCCACAGTTTTGACCTGGCGGGCATTTTAAAGGGGTTCCAAGACACTGCAACCAGTTCACAGCAGATACACATGAACCCTGGCTGTAGGCGTGACCACCTGTGTATTTTTCCTGGTTGACGCAATCACGTTAAGTGTTACAGCCAATCACCGAAACTTGGTAGCGAAAGACGAGGCATGTTTCGATACTCTGCAGAACCGAAGCATTTCGGTCGGTACCATAAAAGAACCGAAGTTCGGTACCCAGCCCTAAACCTATGGAACCTTTTGCAACTCTATGAGACGGTTATGCGGACCTTGCAATATTTTGGTTCTCTGTTAAGCTTTGCATAGAGATTTAAAAAAAAGCCGAGGCAAGAAAAAAAATAGCTGTTTGAAGGTTGATGATGAACCTCTTACAGATACGTTGCATTCTGTACAGAGCCTTAAAACAGGCCTAGCTGTTTTTCAGAAGTTCTTACTTTGGCAGTAAAGATTAATGAAACCTGGTATCAGATAACATTAACAGGATGTTTTCATTTGGGACTAAGGTTTGCATATTTCTCATGCAATCCTAATGATGCTGTTATAAGCACAACCTTAACATGTGATACCAAAGAAAACAGGTTTAACCACAAAAGTTATGTCAGGGCCATACACTCCCTCAAGATAACGCATAAGGCACTTGTAAGACCTCTGTTAAAGAAGCAGACTGTTTTTGACTGATGCATCATAGGGTATCTTTGGAATGGAAGGGGAATTATGGTATAGAAATATATAACTACAACAAGTTTAACCTTTGTGATGCATAATCTTTTATATAGTCTGGAAATTCATATTATAATCATTTAGTGTTGCGCTGATGCCATTTTTTGGCCCTGATACCAATACCCGATACCTGGCTGTGCAATGTTGCTGATACAATACTGATACCATTTGTTTGAAATGGATGTCTGTGTATATATGAAGAACTGCATACTACTTGGATGTAAAATAATGGCTTTGTCAAGCTGCTACCTACCTTTGTGTATCAGGAAAACGATAAATACAAAGTGAATCCAGTAAAACATTTTATTGCCTACCTTGAATGGGTGACAGTTGGATAAACTTTTGGCTCTCAAATGGTATCAGGGCCCTATTTGTTTGAACTCGTCGATACGATACCACCATTTTAGTGCTGGATCAGGGCCCCGCCCGATACTGGTATCGGTGCAACACTAATTGTAACTGAAATGTTGTTTTTGATATTCTGTTTTTTTTTTCAAAGATGAAAATCTAAATTCACTGGCTCCTTTTGACCATCAGATAAAAAAAAAATATTTTAGCACAAAGATAATGAATTCCATGCAAACAATATTAAAAACATGCAGTTGGAACCTATAATTAAAACCCGATCTTTAATTCTTAGCTCATCAAGTTTTCTTTAAGATATTTTTAAGTACGTTGCTAAACAAAACATTTTAAAGACGTTGAGAACTTAAAGAGGAGCTGAACTAGAGCTTCTAGAGCTTCTATGAAAAGACAAAGAACAAGCCAAGAAACAAAATGTATTTGGAGAACTTTACTCTCAAAGTAAGGCACCTCCTAAGTCAGCATTTTAAAATTAATATTTTCTTTTGAAAAACGAAATACCTAAAGCCTAACCTATATAGACCCAAACTATTTGACGTGAAATAGCTTTAAAATGTTCCAATGATGAGTTCAATTAACATTTCATTTGTCAATAAATGTTCATATACTTATTAAAGCAAACCAAGGCAAATCTGATAATACTTACCATTAAAATGTCTTGCATAAAGTAAACAATGTTTATTATTATTCACGTTTCTAATATAAACCTGCATATGATTAGCCGTTTACTATCACCCATTTGTCAAACAAAGCTTAAATAGGTTTCTGTGAACCAGCAACATGGTTCAATAATTGATACTTTATAAAATACAGATTTAATATTCAACTCAAACAGCATTTTCTAATTCAATTATGTAATCAATGGACTCCAGAAATGTGATCAAGATAATCTTGTTGCCTTTTTTCTTTGTTTTGGTTTCATCTGAGACTAGCAGTTTAAAATTTCCTATCAAGAAATACTCAGAAAGGTATAAGGACTCTACAGCTTTCTGCTGAATGAATTAACTGGTAAATTTAATTAGGATACTCCATCTTGGCTCCAAGCCCACAGTGGACCTCCGATTCCGCCTTTCTTCCTGTTCCTGCTTTGAGAGAACAAACATACTGGAGTTTTAATATAATATGAGGACAGCTGCTTGAACCCTTTAGCCGTTGCACACGAGGTCTGGGCATGTGACCTGTCTTCACTTACTCTAGTTAGTCGGAGGAGCACATTATAAACATGGTGAGGTCTGAGTGACATGGGCAACCTAAGAGGACCTCAGGGAGTCAAAGAAACAGAGGTTTTTGGAGCCGACATACGAATGTCAGATGGCTGCTTGCAAGGAAGTACTGAACAGAATCAAGAGTCAGACATGTTTGCAGAGAAGCAGAAATATTAGATCCAGAGTATATGGAAGCATGGGCTAGGCTTACATTTGAGAGTGTTGGCAACTGGAGGAACGTCTCGCAGTCCCACCTGTCTTTATCCATGCAAACGTAACTGAGCTGAGAGGAGATATGCTGTGTCATTACCAAGGTGCGACAAAAGGAACGTTTAATGAACGCTGCCCCTGCCAAGAACGTTTAATGAAGTAAAGAACTTTCTGAAGACCTTTGTAAATGTATTATTGCAAAATATTCTGATGGCACCATCCTTTATAGAAGGGTTTCTAAATTTCTGACTTTTCTAGTGGATACTGTTGGGGATCATAATCCAGTGCTGGAAAGAACATACACTGGCCATGACAAGGTTCTGCTTGCAAGCTATCTGACAGAGGAGTAAAAATTTTTTTTTGCAAGAAAATAACCCTCAAAACAAAATAACTTAAACTCTCAACTTTCTTAAGATAAAGAGAGTAAAGCTGCAAGACAGATTCAGCTAATCATTTGACTTGAATTCAATTGAAGATCGACAGAAACTACCAAAAATCATAGTAAGTGTCAAATACTGTTTATGCAGAAGAATGGGCCAAAATCATATCTGAGCAATGCTTACATGAGAGATCTTGATGCTGTCATTACAAAGAAAAGCTTTTGTATGATTTTATTGATCTCACATTGGAGAAATTTACCTCTGCATTTAACCCATCCCCTTGGGGGCAGTGGGCTGCCATCATGGGGCGCCCGGGAAACATTGTGGGGTTTTGGGTCTTAGTCAGAGACCCAAAGTGGCAGTCCATGGGAGTGGGTTTCGAACTCAAAACCTCAGGATTGCAAGCTCTATGCCCTAACCACTAGGCAGCCACTCCAGGGCGGCCAGGAAGCATGTTCAATCATTTTTCCCTGTCATTTCACAATATTAGAAATAACTTATAAGCTTTTTGGTTTTTGCTTTCTTTTTGTGCCCACATTACTTTGGTTGTTACTAGTGTTACACTGATGCCATTTCTTGGCCGCGATACCGATACCTGATACCTGGCTATGCAGTATTGGCCAATACCGATACCATAATGATACCATCTGTTTGAAATTGATGTGTGTGTTTGTTTATGAAGAACTGCATACTACTTGGATGTAAAATAATTGCCATCATGGCTTTGTCAAGCTGCTGCCTACCTTTGTGAAGCAGGAAAAAGACTAATACAAAGTGAATCCAGTAGAACTTTTTGTTGCCTACCTGGAATGGGTGACAATAGTTGAATAAACTTTTGGCTCTCAAGATAGTATTGGTGCCCTATTTGTTGGTACTCCCCGATACTAAAACCACCATTTTAGTGCTGGATCAGGGCCCTGCCCAATACTGGTATCAGTATCGGTGCAACACTAGTTGTTACCAACATCTGGTGAAAATATTTTGTCAATAGCACCCTCAGAAATTGGGAAAAATGGTGACAAAACGTTTTTGTCAAAATATATTTTTTATCCATTGTATATAAGATTTAATACATATTCATAGATGGTAGATATATAATTTTAGCAAAAAAAGAAGCTCTTAGACTAGATGCTGCTAGTCAGATTAGAGAGCTAGAGATAATCCACATTAGCTCACAGGTGTTAACATAATGACAATAAATATTTAACTCTCTGTCTGAAGCCACTTTGGGAAAAAGATGATTCTGTGAAATTATTGAAAGGAAATAAAGTGACTTTCATTATGTCCTTTGTAATTACTATTAATGGTTGAATGTGGGGGCATATTTTTTTTACACATTTTGCACATTTCTTTATGTATGTATGTATGTATGTATGGATGGATGGATGGATGGATGGATGGATGGATGGATGGATGGATGGTTTTTGGTTTGTGGGTCATAGGCGGATCTACTGGGGTGGCATAGGGTGGCAAATGCCACCCTAAATGACAGCCTTGCCACCCCTGCTGCCACCCCAGTTGGCGGTAGGGGTGGCGAGGCTTATAAATTATGGATAATTTGAGAATTACGACCGCTAATTTCTAATGTCGGACTGCAGTAAATGCAGCACGAGATGACGCGAGAGCGACTGAGACTGATTGTTTTGAAAACCGATTGGGGCAAAGCGAGGGAGCCAGGGGTGATGGGGAGAGGAGACACAGGGTGAAACAGGTAAAAACTGATTAACTATCTATCGAGAAATGAAATCATAATGAAAGCACAACGTTGCTAGCATAGCTGCAATGCTGATTTTGAGATGATAAAAATCAGGTTGCAGAACGTTATTTCTCTAACTATGATGTTAGTTAGGCCTGACGTCTCAGGCTCATATAGACATATTTGCGGTCAACAATGACAGAAAAGAGACGATCAAGTTTGGTTGTACTCAAATCAAAACGCACAAAGGTATTGGATCTAAATAAATTTTTGAACCGTTTTGCTGAGCAACGTGGAAATCACTGCATTCAGCTGTTATAGGCATGTTAACTTTATGTTCTGCTCTCTGGTGAGCCTTTACAGAGCTGTTACATTTTGTTTTGGCACCTCAGAAAATCTGATATTTCCTTTAATAAAACCAAAAGTGTTAAAAGTTAAAAATGTGATACTGGTGTGAATCCTGCTTAATATGAAGCAGTGTTGTTGTTTCTTTTTTTGTATATATAATATGAAACTATCCAGAAATGACCCGTTTGAACCTACTCACAAGCAAAATTTATTTTTTATGTTGCTTCTTTTCAGATTTGTGGAGATTTTGATGTAACATACAGAACCCGCCTTTTTGTTGATTTGTTGATACAGCAGTATGGAGGACCAACTCTGCCATATTTAAAAATAAATACAGAAATAAATAAATGCTTAATAAATAAATAAGCATACAATTAATTGCCACCAAAAATACAAACAACAAATAAATGTAAGTAGAAATTAAATTATACAGCTAGTCATAAAGGTATATAACTGTTTTTATTTATTTGCCTTTTTAATATTTACCTTATTTATTTTTTTGTCATTTATTATCTTCAACTTCATTTTTTTTAATTACTTATATCTTTAAGTATTTATTTATGTGCATGTTATAATAATTTTTTTCAGTTTTATTCTTCCTTTGTATTTTTTTACCCTAGTTATTTCTTCGCCGCTATTTCTTTCTGCCTGCCCTTTTAACATTTCTGCCTGCCATTA
This sequence comes from Cyprinodon tularosa, assembly GCF_016077235.1. Taxonomy (NCBI): domain Eukaryota; kingdom Metazoa; phylum Chordata; class Actinopteri; order Cyprinodontiformes; family Cyprinodontidae; genus Cyprinodon; species Cyprinodon tularosa. The sequence continues at coordinate 1,764,168 of NW_024038015.1, read as the reverse complement.
CTTATTGAATACATCATGTGATGCTAACATACAGTCACTCCCTAATGTGACTGTGGGTGGTTTTTGGCCTGGAGTTGATGTCATCAGACGGTGCCCAACCTTCGCAGGGTGTTTCGACCCTTAACCGCTACACCCTCCAGCTGGCGGGTCAGCAGTGGTGGCCAGGTCACTGCCCATCATCTCCAGGCCTCCAGCCCCCCTCCTCCCTCTTAAACCACAACCAGCATGAGGCTCTCTCTGCTGCCTCCCCAATCCTGCGCACAGCTGTCTTCCTCTCCTTGCCAGATATTCCAAGTGCAGTGAGCACAGACCACATTGACTGTGCTGGGAATCCTCTGCATCCGACCTCCACTGGAAACAGCCATGCTTGCCAGCCTTTGTCTTTGCAGTCCATGATGAGGTCTTGGTATTTTAGGTTCTTCCTCTCATGGGCCTCCTCACAGCCTTCCTCCCAAGGCACAGTCAGTTCCACCAGGATGATCTTTTTGGCTTGCTCTGACCAGATGACAATGTCAGGCCTCAAGGTGGTCTGGACGATGGGTGGGAAAGTGAGCTTCTTCCCCAGGTCGACTTTCATCTCCCACCCCTGTGCCCCCTGGAGGATGTTGGTTCTGGCTCTTTTATTAGAGAGTGGCTTTTCTCCTGCCCTGATGAATTGCATTGATGGTATTTGCAGCTTAATTGGCTGTGGTCTTCTCCTAGCCTGCTCGAAAATGTCAGCCATCACTCGAAGCACTTGGTCATGCCGCCACCTATATCTCCCCTGGGCCAGAGCGATTTGGCACCCTGCTAAAATGTGGGCCAGTGTCCCCTTCTTTCTGCACAACTTGCAGAGCGGGTCCTCCCTCAAGCCCCACCTGGCTAAGTTCGCTGGTGATGGAAGCGTGTCATACACGGATCTCAGGAGGAAGCTAACACGGAAAGGTTCCAGCCTCCAGAGCTCAGTCCATGTGACCCTTCTGTTTGGGAGGTCCCATCTGGTCCATGTTCCCTGGGTCGCCAGCTCCACAGCCTTAGCCCTCCTTTTCTCCTCCTCCTGGTGACGAACTTCCACTTGTACCATCTCCCGCTTCTGCTGGACGCTTGCCTTCCTCCACCGTGTGAAGTGAGATGTTCCCAGTCCTTGTCGACCAATGCAGACACTACCGATGATGTCTCTCAACTCCAGGGAGCTCTCAGCTTGTCTGACTGCAGTGTCGGCTGCCCACTTACGGCCTGTTCGTGTTGTGACTCCTGCATTGCTTACTTGCTCATCCTTTGAGTCTCTGAGCATCATTGCGACCTTGCACTTGGCCACTTTGAACTCCTCCACCACAGAGGAAAATGGAAGTTGGAGCTGTCCTGATCTAATGTAGAGCCCAACTGCAGTGAAGCTGGGAGGGATACCTAGCCATCGCCTGAGATGTTTATTCACTCTCCTCTCCACTCCCTCCACTGCAGTCACTGGGATTTGATAGACTGTCAACAGCCACATAAGTCTTGGAAGGAGCCCATGCTGGTATATCCAGGACTTGAATTTGCCGGGTAGGCCTGACTTGTCAATCCTCCTTAGCCACTCGTCCGCCTGATTTGCAGTGTCAGAGATGTTGTTTCTGTCACTGAGGGTGTCATCGTACCACTTCCCCAGGCATTTAATGGGGTTCTCCCTGATTGTAGGGATCTGCTCTCCTTGGACATGCAGTTCGAAAGCCTCTGTTAGTCTCCCCCGCCTTATCACCATGCTCCGTGACTTCCTGGGCTTAAAAGCCATTCTTGCCCACGATGCTAAAGCCCCGAGAGTCTTTAGGATCCACCTTGCCTGCACATGCGTTGTGGTTGTTATGGTGAGGTCATCCATGAATCCTCTCAGTGGGGGTTGTCTGCTTCCTGCTGCTGTGACTGGTCCCTTGGCCTCTGCTGCTGCTGCTGTAATCAGAAGGTTCATCCCCATGATGAACAAAATGGGGGATACTGTGCATCCTGTTACAATGCCTTTCTCATAGCTGCCATGTGGTGGTAAATTGGCAGTCTGGAACCGCAGTCTTGAATGACCCAGGTACTGTTAAATCAATCTGCCTGATCTTGACGGGATGTGGTAGTCCATGCCCTTGTTTGAGAGATGGGGATGGACCCATATGCAATTTTGCAGTCCACCAGACAAACTGTTAGGTTGCCCTTGCTCCCCTGGCCTCCTGGATCAAAATGTTTTGAAGGATTGGTGTGTTATAGGCATCCAGAGAACCCTGGAATCCCCCCTTTCTGGATCGGGGTGTTAATGTATCCATTGTTTTCATGTATTTTAAGTTATTCTTCCCCGCCGCTGAAAAAAGATTCTTGCTTTCTCACTCCAGAGAAAATGGCGCGGAACCTGGCCGATTTTAGAAGAGTCTTCTCTTTGGCACAAAGCAGCCCTCTGGACATCTCCAGGTAGTTTGGTATGCTCCCCTTTGCCCAGATTGTCCGGGAAAGAGCTTCCAACCCTGTAGCAGGTGGAATTTTGTACACTTTTAAGGCTACTCCGCTTGGTCCAGGGCGGCTATGTGGCCTTGTTTCACCACCTCAACTCCACTTCCTTCCAGCTCGGTCTCTGCCCACCAAAGTTCTGAGGGGGAGTGGCACTTGTATGATCTTTGGAGATGAGCGCTAACAAGTCATACTGCTGTAAATCACACTGAGTGCACCGCAGAGCGTCTAACCTCATCCTTTAGACCAAGACCTGATTGGCCCAAGATGGATGGAGCCACAGAGGGTACTTTGATGAATGGCCACTGTTTGACCATCTTCTTTTCTCTTCACGTACTGAAATCATAGAAGCCACTTGCTTAGCTCAAGCCTGCTCGATTTGAAGTTCCATGAGATATGTCTCTAACTATTTTAGTTGCCCTCGTGCATTCGAGGCCTATGCATATTGCGTTTCACTCCCAAAGGCACAGCTTGTTTCTCACTATTCCACAAAGGATTGGACATTAATACTGGTTTCCTGACCTTGCTGACAACGTCTGGACTCACATTGAATCATTGTGTGCATGTTGATCTTCTGTTCTGCTCTCTCTGGGGCAGTTCAAGATCTTACAGAGTGTACTTTCACCCAGCTTGCTTCCAAACCAATGTTAAAGTTATGTGTTCTGGTGTAATCCTTTTAATTGTTAGCATGGTTGTTTCTTGTGTAGATCAATTGAAACATCTGATGGTTTCTATCAAGCAAATTTAATTGCTTATGTGTGCCTTCCTGCTAGGGTCTCTGCTCTGAGATTTGTCCACCTGTACATCGAACAAAGCTCCTTGTTGACACATTGGGACTCTGGCATATTAGATATAAGAATATATTAGCTTGATATTTAGAATATCATGCACAATTGAATTGCACTATACTACAATGTAATGTAGAAATAATAGGCTTTGGGTATTACTGTTTTAATTATTAGCCTTTATATGTACCTTATTTATTATTTATCTCCCCTCTTGATCTTATTAACTCATTTTATTCTATAATGTATTAATCTTTCAGTATGTATATATGGCAGTTGATAATTTTCAGTATTCATTTTCTGAGTTATTTTTACCAGTACGTCCACCTATTCTATTGCCATCCACTTTTAACTTTATCTGTGCCATAAATTACTTATTGAATACATCATGTGAATGCTAACATACAGTACATCCCTAATGTGACTGTGGGTGGTTTTTTGGCCTGGAGTTGATGTCATCAGACGGTGCCAACCTATCGCAGGTGTTTCGACCCTTAACCGCTACACCCTCCAGCTGGCGGGTCAGCAGTGGTGGCCAGGTCACTCACTGCCCATCATCTCCAGGCCTCCACCCCCCTCCTCCCTCTTAAACCACAACCAGCATGAGCTCTCTCTCTGCTGCCTCCCCAATCCTGCGCACAGCTTGTCTCTCCTCACTTGCCAGATATTCCAAGTGCAGTGAGCACAGACCACATTGACTGTGCTGGGAATCCTCTGCATCCGACCTCCACTGGAAACAGCCATGCTTGCCAGCCTTTGTCTTTGCAGTCCATGATGAGGTCTTGGTATTTTAGGTTCTTCCTCTCATGGGCCTCCTCACAGCCTTCCTCCCAAGGCACAGTCAGTTCCACCAGGATGATCTTTTTGGCTTGCTCTGACCAGATGACAATGTCAGGCCTCAAGGTGGTCTGGACGATGGGTGGGAAAGTGAGCTTCTTCCCCAGGTCGACTTTCATCTCCCACCCCTGTGCCCCCTGGAGGATGTTGGTTCTGGCTCTTTTATTAGAGAGTGGCTTTTCTCCTGCCCTGATGAATTGCATTGATGGTATTTGCAGCTTAATTGGCTGTGGTCTTCTCCTAGCCTGCTCGAAAATGTCAGCCATCACTCGAAGCACTTGGTCATGCCGCCACCTATATCTCCCCTGGGCCAGAGCGATTTGGCACCCTGCTAAAATGTGGGCCAGTGTCCCCTTCTTTCTGCACAACTTGCAGAGCGGGTCCTCCCTCAAGCCCCACCTGGCTAAGTTCGCTGGTGATGGAAGCGTGTCATACACGGATCTCAGGAGGAAGCTAACACGGAAAGGTTCCAGCCTCCAGAGCTCAGTCCATGTGACCCTTCTGTTTGGGAGGTCCCATCTGGTCCATGTTCCCTGGGTCGCCAGCTCCACAGCCTTAGCCCTCCTTTTCTCCTCCTCCTGGTGACGAACTTCCACTTGTACCATCTCCCGCTTCTGCTGGATGCTTGCCTTCCTCCACCGTGTGAAGTGAGATGTTCCCAGTCCTTGTCGACCAATGCAGACACTACCGATGATGTCTCTCAACTCCAGGGAGCTCTCAGCTTGTCTGACTGCAGTGTCGGCTGCCCACTTACGGCCTGTTCGTGTTGTGACTCCTGCATTGCTTACTTGCTCATCCTTTGAGTCTCTGAGCATCATTGCGACCTTGCACTTGGCCACTTTGAACTCCTCCACCACAGAGGAAAATGGAAGTTGGAGCTGTCCTGATCTAATGTAGAGCCCAACTGCAGTGAAGCTGGGAGGGATACCTAGCCATCGCCTGAGATGTTTATTCACTCTCCTCTCCACTCCCTCCACTGCAGTCACTGGGATTTGATAGACTGTCAACAGCCACATAAGTCTTGGAAGGAGCCCATGCTGGTATATCCAGGACTTGAATTTGCCGGGTAGGCCTGACTTGTCAATCCTCCTTAGCCACTCGTCCGCCTGATTTGCAGTGTCAGAGATGTTGTTTCTGTCACTGAGGGTGTCATCGTACCACTTCCCCAGGCATTTAATGGGGTTCTCCCTGATTGTAGGGATCTGCTCTCCTTGGACATGCAGTTCGAAAGCCTCTGTTAGTCTCCCCCGCCTTATCACCATGCTCCGTGACTTCCTGGGCTTAAAAGCCATTCTTGCCCACGATGCTAAAGCCCCGAGAGTCTTTAGGATCCACCTTGCCTGCACATGCGTTGTGGTTGTTATGGTGAGGTCATCCATGAATCCTCTCAGTGGGGGTTGTCTGCTTCCTGCTGCTGTGACTGGTCCCTTGGCCTCTGCTGCTGCTGCTGTAATCAGAAGGTTCATCCCCATGATGAACAAAATGGGGGATACTGTGCATCCTGTTACAATGCCTTTCTCCAGTAGCTGCCATGTGGTGGTAAACTTGGCAGTCTGGAACCGCAGCTTGAATGACCCCAGGTAGCTGTTAATCATCTGCCTGATCTTGACGGGGATGTGGTACTGCTCCATAGCCTTGTTGATGAGAGAATGGGGCATGGACCCATATGCATTTGCGAGGTCCAGCCAGACAACTGTTAGGTTGCCCTTGCTCCCCCTGGCCTCCTGGATCAGATGGCTGAGGATGGTGGTGTGTTCCAGGCATCCAGAGAACCCTGGAATCCCCCCCTTCTGGATCGAGGTGTTAATGTATCCATTTGTTGTCATGTAGTTAGTTATTCTTCTCGCCAAGACTGAGAAAAAGATCTTGGCTTCTACACTCAGCAGAGAGATGGCGCGGAACTGGCCGATCTCAGAAGAGTCCTTCTCCTTTGGCACAAAGCAGCCCTCTGACACTCTCCAGGTAGTTGGTATGCTGCCCTTTGCCCAGATTGTCCGGAAGAGCTTCCAAAGTCTACGTAGCAGAAGTGGACACTTCTTGTACACTTTGTAAGGCACTCCGCTTGGTCCAGGGGCTGATGCTGTCCTTGCCTTTTTCACCACCTCCTCCACTTCCTTCCAGGTCGGTTCTCTGGTCACCAAAGGTTCTGAGGGGGAGTGGCACCTTGATGATCTTTGGGTGGCTGCTAAGAAGTTCATACCTCTGTGGGTCACAGTGAGTCAACCTCAGAGCCTCTTCAACCTCCTCCTTAGAGCTGCTGAGTGATCCTGATCTTGCCTCTCCTAATAAGGTTTTAGTGAACCTATAAGGGTCTTTGATGAACTGTGCCCTCTTTGCCCCCTTCTTCTTTCTCTGCTTCCGTGTCTGCTCTGCCCTTCTTAGCCTGCGAAGCTGCTCACGAAGCCCTGATGTTAGGTCTCTAATTCCCTCTTTTTCCCCTTCGGTGGCATTCTTGAACTGCCTGGATAGTGCCTTTATCTCTCTCCGCAAGCTCTGCATCTCCTTTTCCCTCCGATTTGGTTGCCGGACATTAGGAGTACTGGTCTTCCTATCCTCGACACCAAACCGCTCCTTGGCCACATTATAGATGATTGCTGTCATCGTTGCCATCTTCTGTTCTGCTGCACCTACCAGAGCAGTTTCAAGAATCTTACAGAGGTCCTCATCCAGCTGCTGCCACTCCTTGTTGCTGTTCATTTTCGGCCATTTTATTCTGTCCTTTGCAGGTTGAGGTTGCTGGGAGGCATCAGAGTTGACCACTGTGTGGTTTCAAAGGCAAAGCTGTTGCCAAGAGATCTCCAGTGCTGTGGGGTGCCTCCTGACTGGGGTTCTCCTGCGTCTGACGAGGTGTCTCCACCCTGCGCTGCAACAAAATTGCCTCCTTTCCACACTTGGTCTTGGCTTGATGGATCTTTAGCCCTCTGGTGTTCTTGCATATCTTGCCACATTGGCATTGCACTTCTGGTGCCGTCCCTGTCAGTGTGGTTTGGGTGAGCCTTCTCGTTAACCGTGTATCAGTCCTGGTCTGTACCGATGTGTCCGTCCTTGCGAGTCTCTCATCCTCCCCCCCTCTCGGGAGACTCTGGGGGTATTGCTCATTGTGGTCATTCGTAGCTTGCTTTGGTGCCCTCTTGCGAGTGCTGTACATAAGGTTGCTAGCCTCATGCACCCATGCCAGGCTTTCCTGGAGGTCAGCTGTCTCTCCAGCGTCACTGATCTTCCTCAGTTGCCATCCAGCCTTTCCTGGACGTCACTGGTTGCCCAGAAATTACTTATTGAATACATCATGTGATGCTAACATACAGTCACTCCCTAATGTGACTGTGGGTGGTTTTTGGCCTGGAGTTGATGTCATCAGACGGTGCCCAACCTTCGCAGGGTGTTTCGACCCTTAACCGCTACACCCTCCAGCTGGCGGGTCAGCAGTGGTGGCCAGGTCACTGCCCATCATCTCCAGGCCTCCAGCCCCCCTCCTCCCTCTTAAACCACAACCAGCATGAGTCTCTCTCTGCTGCCTCCCCAATCCTGCGCACAGCTGTCTTCCTCTCCTTGCCAGATATTCCAAGTGCAGTGAGCACAGACCACATTGACTGTGCTGGGAATCCTCTGCATCCGACCTCCACTGGAAACAGCCATGCTTGCCAGCCTTTGTCTTTGCAGTCCATGATGAGGTCTTGGTATTTTAGGTTCTTCCTCTCATGGGCCTCCTCACAGCCTTCCTCCCAAGGCACAGTCAGTTCCACCAGGATGATCTTTTTGGCTTGCTCTGACCAGATGACAATGTCAGGCCTCAAGGTGGTCTGGACGATGGGTGGGAAAGTGAGCTTCTTCCCCAGGTCGACTTTCATCTCCCACCCCTGTGCCCCCTGGAGGATGTTGGTTCTGGCTCTTTTATTAGAGAGTGGCTTTTCTCCTGCCCTGATGAATTGCATTGATGGTATTTGCAGCTTAATTGGCTGTGGTCTTCTCCTAGCCTGCTCGAAAATGTCAGCCATCACTCGAAGCACTTGGTCATGCCGCCACCTATATCTCCCCTGGGCCAGAGCGATTTGGCACCCTGCTAAAATGTGGGCCAGTGTCCCCTTCTTTCTGCACAACTTGCAGAGCGGGTCCTCCCTCAAGCCCCACCTGGCTAAGTTCGCTGGTGATGGAAGCGTGTCATACACGGATCTCAGGAGGAAGCTAACACGGAAAGGTTCCAGCCTCCAGAGCTCAGTCCATGTGACCCTTCTGTTTGGGAGGTCCCATCTGGTCCATGTTCCCTGGGTCGCCAGCTCCACAGCCTTAGCCCTCCTTTTCTCCTCCTCCTGGTGACGAACTTCCACTTGTACCATCTCCCGCTTCTGCTGGATGCTTGCCTTCCTCCACCGTGTGAAGTGAGATGTTCCCAGTCCTTGTCGACCAATGCAGACACTACCGATGATGTCTCTCAACTCCAGGGAGCTCTCAGCTTGTCTGACTGCAGTGTCGGCTGCCCACTTACGGCCTGTTCGTGTTGTGACTCCTGCATTGCTTACTTGCTCATCCTTTGAGTCTCTGAGCATCATTGCGACCTTGCACTTGGCCACTTTGAACTCCTCCACCACAGAGGAAAATGGAAGTTGGAGCTGTCCTGATCTAATGTAGAGCCCAACTGCAGTGAAGCTGGGAGGGATACCTAGCCATCGCCTGAGATGTTTATTCACTCTCCTCTCCACTCCCTCCACTGCAGTCACTGGGATTTGATAGACTGTCAACAGCCACATAAGTCTTGGAAGGAGCCCATGCTGGTATATCCAGGACTTGAATTTGCCGGGTAGGCCTGACTTGTCAATCCTCCTTAGCCACTCGTCCGCCTGATTTGCAGTGTCAGAGATGTTGTTTCTGTCACTGAGGGTGTCATCGTACCACTTCCCCAGGCATTTAATGGGGAATATTCTATTCCTGATTGTGGGATCTGCTCTCCTTGGTGCATTCATGTTCTTATTTAATGACATTATTTCTGATTTATTTTTAATAGTCAATGGTCCCCAAACAGCTCTAACTACACATATACATGCTCGAAATGCCTTCATGGGCTTAAAATGCCAAGTTCTGCCGACAAATGGGCTAAATGCCCGTGTCAGAGTAACTTACTAGGAGTCCACCTTTTCGGCCTTGACCCATATTTCTACTGTGAGTTTGCTCACTGTCCAGTCAGTCCATGAATCCCTCTCAGACTGGGTCTTTCATCGTTTCTTCCTGCTGCATGCTGCAACTGCTCCCTGCGCACTCCTCATGCTGCTGCTAACTCAGCACCATGGTTCCTATACCTTTCCTGATAACATAAAGGGGGACCCTCTTGAATCTGTTACAATGCCTTTCTCTCCTATTAAGGCTGCACATTGTACGTGGTAAACTTGCATCTGAACCTCAGTGAATAACCCAGGTACTGTACATCATTCTGCACCAACTTGTACGGGATTAAATTCACTGCTCAACAATAGCCTATGTTGCCACCCCTAGAAAATTCCGCCCCCCCTGCCACCCCATAAATCATTTCTAGATCCGCCGACAACTGTTAGGTGCCATTGGCAATCCCCGGCCTCCGGATCAGTAGGTGAGGATGGTGGTGTCTGCTTCTCATGGACATCCAGGAAACACCGGCAAATTTCCCTTCTTCTTTGGCAACAAAGAATTATGATATGCTAACCATTTATATGGCTAAACGAATGGATTAAGTTTAGTTGTTAACATGACTTTACTCTTTACTTTGCATTAAGGGAATTATGGAAAGAACCTGAACATGGGGTTGACCTGTTCTACGACTCACAACCAGATGCGGAACCTGGCGATTCTCCAGAGATCTTCTCCTTTGGCACTTCAGCTAGACCCCTCTACCACCTGCCAATCCAGTATTTGGGATGGCCCTTTGCCCAGATTGTCCGAAGAGCTTCCAAAGACTACGTACAGAAGGGCACTTCTTGTACACTTTGTTTTTTAAAAAAAAAACCCGCTTGGTCCAGGGCTGATGCTGTCCTTTTGGGTTTTTCACCACCTCCTCCACTTCCTTCCAGGCGGTTTCTGGTCACCAAAGTTCTGAGGGGAGTGGCACCTGATGATCTTTGGGTGTGCTAAAATTCATACCTTTTGGGTCACAGGAAATCCCAACCCCCAGAGCCTCTTCAACCTCCTCCTTAGAGCTGCTGAGTGATCCTGATCTTGCCCCCTCACCTAATAAGGGTTTTAGTGAACTAATAAGGTCTTGATGAACTGGGCCCTTTTTTGCCCCCCTTCTTCTTCTCCTGCTTCCGTCCCCGCTCTGCCCTTCTTAAGCCTGCAAGCTGCTCACGAAGCCCTGATGTTAAGTCCCCTTTAAATTTCCCTCTTTTTCCCTTCGGTGCATTCTTAACTGCCTGATATGCCTTTATCTCTCTCCGCAAGCTCTGCATCTCCTTTTCCCTCCGATTTGGTTGCCGGACATTAGGAGTACTGGTCTTCCTATCCTCGACACCAAACCGCTCCTTGGCCACATTATAGATGATTGCTGTCATCGTTGCCATCTTCTGTTCTGCTGCACCTACCAGAGCAGTTTCAAGAATCTTACAGAGGTCCTCATCCAGCTGCTGCCACTCCTTGTTGCTGTTCATTTTCGGCCATTTTATTCTGTCCTTTGCAGGTTGAGGTTGCTGGGAGGCATCAGAGTTGACCACTGTGTGGTTCAAAGGCAAAGCTGTTGCCAAGAGATCTCCAGTGCTGTGGGGTGCCTCCTGACTGGGGTTCTCCTGCGTCTGACGAGGTGTCTCCACCCTGCGCTGCAACAAAATTGCCTCCTTTCCACACTTGGTCTTGGCTTGATGGATCTTTAGCCCTCTGGTGTTCTTGCATATCTTGCCACATTGGCATTGCACTTCTGGTGCCGTCCCTGTCAGTGTGGTTTGGGTGAGCCTTCTCGTTAACCGTGTATCAGTCCTGGTCTGTACCGATGTGTCCGTCCTTGCGAGTCTCTCATCCTCCCCCCCTCTCGGGAGACTCTGGGGGTATTGCTCATTGTGGTCATTCGTAGCTTGCTTTGGTGCCCTCTTGCGAGTGCTGTACATAAGGTTGCTAGCCTCATGCACCCATGCCAGGCTTTCCTGGAGGTCAGCTGTCTCTCCAGCGTCACTGATCTTCCTCAGTTGCCATCCAGCCTTTCCTGGACGTCACTGGTTGCCCAGAAATTACTTATTGAATACATCATGTGATGCTAACATACAGTCACTCCCTAATGTGACTGTGGGTGGTTTTTGGCCTGGAGTTGATGTCATCAGACGGTGCCCAACCTTCGCAGGGTGTTTCGATCCTTAACCGCTACACCCTCCAGCTGGCGGGTCAGCAGTGGTGGCCAGGTCACTGCCCATCATCTCCAGGCCTCCAGCCCCCCTCCTCCCTCTTAAACCACAACCAGCATGAGGCTCTCTCTGCTGCCTCCCCAATCCTGCGCACAGCTGTCTTCCTCTCCTTGCCAGATATTCCAAGTGCAGTGAGCACAGACCACATTGACTGTGCTGGGAATCCTCTGCATCCGACCTCCACTGGAAACAGCCATGCTTGCCAGCCTTTGTCTTTGCAGTCCATGATGAGGTCTTGGTATTTTAGGTTCTTCCTCTCATGGGCCTCCTCACAGCCTTCCTCCCAAGGCACAGTCAGTTCCACCAGGATGATCTTTTTGGCTTGCTCTGACCAGATGACAATGTCAGGCCTCAAGGTGGTCTGGACGATGGGTGGGAAAGTGAGCTTCTTCCCCAGGTCGACTTTCATCTCCCACCCCTGTGCCCCCTGGAGGATGTTGGTTCTGGCTCTTTTATTAGAGAGTGGCTTTTCTCCTGCCCTGATGAATTGCATTGATGGTATTTGCAGCTTAATTGGCTGTGGTCTTCTCCTAGCCTGCTCGAAAATGTCAGCCATCACTCGAAGCACTTGGTCATGCCGCCACCTATATCTCCCCTGGGCCAGAGCGATTTGGCACCCTGCTAAAATGTGGGCCAGTGTCCCCTTCTTTCTGCACAACTTGCAGAGCGGGTCCTCCCTCAAGCCCCACCTGGCTAAGTTCGCTGGTGATGGAAGCGTGTCATACACGGATCTCAGGAGGAAGCTAACACGGAAAGGTTCCAGCCTCCAGAGCTCAGTCCATGTGACCCTTCTGTTTGGGAGGTCCCATCTGGTCCATGTTCCCTGGGTCGCCAGCTCCACAGCCTTAGCCCTCCTTTTCTCCTCCTCCTGGTGACGAACTTCCACTTGTACCATCTCCCGCTTCTGCTGGACGCTTGCCTTCCTCCACCGTGTGAAGTGAGATGTTCCCAGTCCTTGTCGACCAATGCAGACACTACCGATGATGTCTCTCAACTCCAGGGAGCTCTCAGCTTGTCTGACTGCAGTGTCGGCTGCCCACTTACGGCCTGTTCGTGTTGTGACTCCTGCATTGCTTACTTGCTCATCCTTTGAGTCTCTGAGCATCATTGCGACCTTGCACTTGGCCACTTTGAACTCCTCCACCACAGAGGAAAATGGAAGTTGGAGCTGTCCTGATCTAATGTAGAGCCCAACTGCAGTGAAGCTGGGAGGGATACCTAGCCATCGCCTGAGATGTTTATTCACTCTCCTCTCCACTCCCTCCACTGCAGTCACTGGGATTTGATAGACTGTCAACAGCCACATAAGTCTTGGAAGGAGCCCATGCTGGTATATCCAGGACTTGAATTTGCCGGGTAGGCCTGACTTGTCAATCCTCCTTAGCCACTCGTCCGCCTGATTTGCAGTGTCAGAGATGTTGTTTCTGTCACTGAGGGTGTCATCGTACCACTTCCCCAGGCATTTAATGGGGTAATATAATATCTAATTACATTTATTTGTTGATTGTATTTTTGGTGGCAATTAATTGTATGCTTATTTATTTATTGAGCATTTATTTATTTCTGTATTTATTTTTAAATATGGCAGAGTTGGTCCTCCATATACAGCTCTATCTACAGCATATTTACATGCATGAAATGTCCCTTTCATGTTGCTGTAAATGTATGTCAAGTTACTGAGGAACAAATGGGGTAAATGTGTGTTCAGAGTAAACATTACATAGATGTCCAGTACCTTGTTCGGGTACCTTGACCCATTTATTTCTACTGTGTAGTTCTGCTCACTTTAGTCCAGCTCAGTCCATAGATCTCTGATCAGTAACTTTTTCTTTCTATCGTTTCTTCTTGTGCAAATGCTGCAAAGCTGCCTCTCTGACAGTCAATCTCACACATCTGCAACTCAGCACCTGTGTCTTACCTTAATACCTTTCCTGTCATAAGGCCCCTCTAGAAGTAGTGTTATCATTCTTCTATCTCCTATTAAGTGAGATCACATTGTACGATGTTATTATTAATATGAACTGTTTCAGATGAAACACTAGTACTGTACATACTATTCTCACCAAACTGTGATAACTGTGATTAAATTCAGTGTAAACAAATGCCATATGTTGCCACCCCTAAAAAATTCCTGCCCCCCTCTTGCCACCCCATAAATATTTTTCTAGATCCGCCCCTGTTGTGGGTGGATTGGGAATGTAGGTAGGGTTAGGTAGGTTGGTTGGTCGGTAGGTCTGCCTGTCTTTGGAAAATAGTGTAAGATCAGTCAAAATTTGTCTTTTTCTTTGGCAACAAAGAAAATATATGGAAGTTTGGCTTAAACTATTTATAAATTGGCTTAAACGAACTGTGAATTGAAGTTATGAGTTTGTTAAACAATGACTTTACTCTTTGAACTTTTGTCATTAAGGGTAGATTTATGGATAAGACCTGAAACATGGGGTTGACCTGTTAACTGACTCTCACACCTGTGCTGTGAACCTTTGCAATTTTTCCAGAGTTACTATTATTTTGGGCATCTTCTTGCTTGATCTCCATCTTATCCAACCTGCCAGATCCATTCCTTTGAATGATTGTAGTTGGACCATACTCTGTATATGTTCTGATGAAATGAACAGGGTTCAGTGAAAACAAAAGTTTAGATGCTTTCTAACTGCTTTCGACTTCTTGCTAACTATATTCCTAACTGATTTGATGTGGTCCCTGCTTTTCTTAATGATGTTTTCTCACTGTCTGACATTTAACATCTTTTAGTAAGTCAGTAGGATAACCAAAATAAATCCAATTTGCTATGTACCAGAATGACAACAAATAAACCATTTAGAGGCTTTCATGATATACACCTTTTCTGCACTGCTATACTCTTGTATTGTATATTAGATTGAGATCAGGGACATGTCATTGTCAAGCATGGTCTTCAAAATCTTGTGGGGTCACAGAAGTACTGCAGAGGGTGTCATGAAATTGTTATTCTATGATCTTTTCAATAATAACACACCGCTGCTCTCCCAGAACATTGCCATGGTGTGGCTGGTTTTCTCAAGCATCCATCTAACGTAATGTCTTATTTTAGTTGAACACACATGTACTAGAAATTTTCGTAACTGAAAAAAAATTATGCCAAATGCTGCGTAAATTTTTTTGTTGATCCAACACATTTGTTTTTAGAGTTCACCTAGTTTGTAGATAAGCTTTGTGCATGCTATATGATTAGCATGTGTTTTTTATTCATCCAACTCCTTTGAAGATCTGGTCCTACATCTTCAAACTGTTTGGTCCCTAAATGTATTTTCATCTTGTGATATGGCTTTTATGTTGGCTTTAGCTTAATGGCTCCTTTAACTTTTAATGTTCCTTCAGTAGATCATTTCACATTTGATTAATCTCTTGTAGCTTCAACCAGCATCTTCAACAGCTCTTCAGCTTTTGTTTTACACATTTTGCGCAAAAATACTTCTAATTTGTAGAAAATCAATCTGTCTGCTTCTTGAATGGTATGATCATATTCAATTCTGTTATGAAAGCTACATATAATTGTACAAATGCATGAAACTTCCACTTTGTTGTACCTAAAATTTATACCTTAAGTGAACCAGATTTTTATTTGCTAATTTCTTTAGATTTTTTCAATAATAATCTAGAGAAAATCAGTTTCACCAATCACGTTTGCTCCTCAGATTTAGCAAGCTCCCTCATTGATAATTTTGCTAACAAAGTGTGGCAGTCTAACTAATGAGAGAGTTTAAATACTTTCCAATGTACTTAGGGACCAGAAGAGTCACGGAAGATATATAAGAAATGGGTAAGTAAAAGAAAATCCTATTTAAAAAAATATTTTAAAATACAAATTAAAGAAGGAAATGGAATAAAGAATACCATTTTAAATGTGGGATTAGGAAGGGTCTTTTAAATGTCCATTTAGAAACAGGATTGGAAAATACTTCTTCAAATCCCAGCATTTAATCGTGGATTAATAAATACAATTTATTATTCCTCTTTAATGATTCAATTTAAAATGTGCAATTAGGAGATACTTTTCAATTTGTCTGATTTAAATGATACATTTAAAAATGCCGATTTACTTTTACAATGACTCTCTAGGTTCTCCATAGATACCTAGTGATGATTGCGCATGTAAAACAAATTTGTAAAAAAGTATTTTAAAAGTAATTTAAAAAATATGTCATATTTGAACCTTTTGTAAAGTAAAATAACTTTATCAACCTCAACTAACTTAAAACCTTTATGGTTTTGGTATAATGATATGAAAGGCAGATACAGTACATGATGGTGAGGAAACACAAGACAGCACAGGAACCAGGAAAGATGAATCCAACAGCGATCAGTTATGCAGGTCTCTTTAAAGACTTAAATATGTAAGGAAGCTGGGGGAGAATCTAACCTACCATCAAGGAAAAGGTCGAATAACAGGCACAGGAATTAAACTGACATATACACACTAGTAAAACGATTGAGAAATAAGTTAAAATTCCTTAAATTAAGTGTATTTAGATTTAATTTGTTTGCCAATGGATTGAGTATTTTTACTCTTAAAATAAGATAATTAGATAATATGCATTTGAAATTGATACTGCACTTATTTTAAGAAAAAATGAGTTTGATATTTGTTGCACAATATTTCGATTTTTTCCAGTGCAGTATCAATAAAATGCAAAGGACTAATACCCAACTAAGTATCTAAACTAAAACTAAAACAGCACACAAAAAAGAAATAGTAAACTCAATATAAATATGTGAACTAATACATTGATACACTAATATTACTATGATCTAAATACAAACAAAAATAGCTGTGAATCACAAAAAAAAAAAAAAAAAAGGAAAAGTGTGGAGTGATTTTTTGTTAAACAAGAGGAAAAATGGTGGGCTCCATATGTAATTTAAGTTATATTAATACAGACTTGTACAAAATATTTTTCCTTTTAAAAATATCCTTTTCTTCAAATGAGCAAAAACAATGCTTTATTTTCCTTTCGCAAAATGTTTTCTTACTTTTTAAAAAAGAATAGAAAAAAAACAGACATTTAGAAATGTTTGTGTCCCAACCCTCTTTGTAGGAACAAGGAAAAAAATGGGTTCCTGCAGCTAAAACTTAACTCTTCTGGGTTAACTTTCATCTCAAACCTGTTCCATCCAACCACCCTAAAAAAACTATGAAAATATCCTAATTGTGAAAGTAAATTGGCATACAGGGATGAGAGGAGTCAAGCTAGAATGGACTTTCATTGTGTCAATGGTGTTTCAATGAGGGGGATTGGAAATTTACTAATGTGGCAGGACCCCAATTTTAAGACTATCAATTACTTTAGGCCAGGCACAAAAACAAAAAGTTTCCACAGTTAAGGAAATGCATGCTTTACCAGACGTGCACACACACACACACATTGTTAGCATTGTGAAAATTTTTCTAACGCAAGTCAGGTCTGTCAGTGCATAGGCATCATAAATAATAATAGTATAAATATGATAGTTAAAGGAGTGCAGCCCATCTGGTCGACACCAGCAGAAACTAGAACTGCAGCAATTTTTTTTTCTTTAAGAGGCCCTAGGTGCCACATTAAAACCTTTGTGACCCCGAGAAAAAGTACCAGCTCCTTTCGGCCACTTCCAAACTCCTAGAAGGAAGTGCCGAACTTTTATGGTCCTATTAAGACTTAACAGTTTTTCTTGGAAGTCTGCAGTCTTCTGCATCAGAGAATACCTGTATGTGTGGATAAATCACATAATTCACATGTGTGAAAGTTCTATGATATGTATACTCCATCACAAACTGTAAAATTGAGGAATGAATGTGTGAAATTGCTCATTTGTGGCCATTAAACTGTGCTGCTGCTTTAAGACTCAGAAAATTTCCAGTCAGGCAAATAACTTGACCTTTGAGAGCTGGTGTTTTTTTCTTTTTTCTTTTTATGGGAAGCTTGGAACGTTTTAATAATTGTTCTAAAAATAGGGAGGCCCCCTTTTCATCCTTAAAGAATCCCACCTTGGCTGTTTTTCAAGGCCCCAAATTTGCATAATTTTCTTGAAAAGTGACACAGTTCTTGCTCTCATTTGATGTATTTTAAGTTGTGCAATGTTTGCTACCAAAGCACAGGACTTATATGACTCTGCTTAGACAGCAAAAAGCACAATGCTAAATGCAAAAGGAGTTTGAATGTAAAAAAATGAAAATATCGTAAGTATAATTTTGGATTTGTAAGTTAAGCGGAATTTGATGGTGCTGTCCCATTTTCTTTAACAAAAGCATAAAGATTTAAAGATATTTGTAATTTATTTCTCGTTTCCTGACTTATTAGATCAGAAACAAGATCATGGTTTAAATTGCTTAGGTTACCAAAATGATTTTAACTGGTCATATTTAAAAAAAAAATGAGACCAAATATTTTAGAGATTTTTTTATTACAACTTGTGAATTTAGAATTCTACGTAGATTAAGGTTATAATGCACTCAATTTGGGAAATCCTAAATAATTAGGTCATGGATTAGTTAAATACATTTTTTACGTTTAAGATTTTTTTATCAACCCCAGAACAAATCAAAATAACTTGTTGAAATATTAATTGAAGCTGGTAAGAGAGTTTCACAGGTCCAGTAACAACATAAATTGAAAAGCCAAGAGCAACATAAAACATTATCATTTGCAAAATGCACTCCTGGAGAAATACTTTAATGTTAAATACATATCAGTTGGTCTCATTAATTTAACATTGATTTTTATTTTTTTTTTTTCAAAAATATTGCCCTCTTTTAATTTATGGGAAAAGGGGGAAAGTTTGCAAGCCTGAGATGTAATGTTGTTGTTTTAAAGGACCTAAATACAGAACAGGAAAGAAATTTGAACAAATACTTTAATGCAAAATGAGAAAAAAAATGTCTGAATAAAGAAGTACAACTTTTGAGCAACAAAGAGCATAAAGTTAGTGAAAGGAAACAATAAAGAACAATGACAACCAGCAAGCTTAAACACAGGGTAAAAGAAGCCATGGTGATGCAGGTAAAAGAGATCAAGGTAATTGTCAGACAAATGTAGGATGAATGAGCTCCATTTTCAGTTTGCAATGCATGGCAAGATGTAATAAGAACCTAGAATAAAAACTACACTAAACACTCATGGATTATGATGTGAAAACAGAATCCACAGTGTGAATTTTAGGGGTGACATCTCATGTTTTAGGGGGTGTTTTGCAACCCAAAAGACCAGTGCAATATAGTTACAAGATAGCGTCTAGAGAAAATAACAACTTGTGAAAATACTCAAGAAACATCTAAAGACATGAAGCAGGAAGTTAAAGCATGGGGATATATTTGTCTTTCCATTGCTAAACAAAGTCAGTGCTTTGGAGTGGGCATCAAAAAGCCCTGTTCTCACTCCAATAGAATATTTGTGGACGGAGCTGAATAGTTGTGTGAGCAAAGCAGTCTTGAAACCCTATGAAGTTGCACCAGTTTGGTAAGAAGGATTTGTCAAATATTCTTTTGAATTATCACTAAGAAAATATATGTAAACTTAATCAATTAAATAAAAATGGTCTCTCGTTATTTTTAAAAAGATGAGTCCTTTCAGCTGCTCACACGCACATCTGGGATTAAATCCTAGGTCGTTCCTGTTTAAGTCAAAGAATTAAACCACTGAGTAGTTGCTTTAGGTACCTAAAGCAGGTGAAAGTTTCTTTTTATTTAATATCATACCGTGGGAACAAAATATTGTGTGTCTTTCGTACACTTTAACGTATGCAAATATTTGGTTTCAACTGTTAGTATCTTTGGAAGTCAAGCATCATGCAAATTTAAACTACATGTTCCGTCCTTGTGTGCACTTTTAGTAAAACACAGCATGCAGCCTGCAGTATCTGCTTCTCATTCAATGCATCTACTTGGTGTTTAGATTACTCTCACTGCATCTTTTTCCACTGCTTGTGTGTCACTTTCATCCCTCTATGAAGCTATAACATTTTCTCCCCTGATCCACTTTCAGTGGCGCTGCGCATTTTCTTTACTACTAATATTCCTTGACGTATTTTACTAACCACTATTTTGCAATAATAGGTGTTATATTTTTTACTTATATTGACCCCATGATGTTTATCAGCAAAAACCACAATTTATCTCTTTAAATGTAAGAGTGGAGAGGTGATCTAATACCTTGTGAGAAGCAGCTGAGATGTTACCAGTATCTCTTTGACATTATCCATTGCAAACACATGAGAATTACCTCCAGGTTAAAGGCTCTACACTGGCTTTATGCAGCACTTAAATGTGGAGCGCTCAAACTATTAATCTGATTATAAACTGGTACATGAGTACCCTGTTCACTTTTTGGGCCTGCATAAGAACAGTAAGCGCATTGAAATCAGAGAGAGTGGCGGAAGCGGGCAAAGCACTCACCAGCTTCTGAGACTGCTTAATCTGTTCATAAACCAGCTGCAGAAGCTGAAATCCTCAGGTAGGGCACATTGAACAGCTTGTGGCAAAAAAAACATTGAGCCAAGGGCTGAGGTCAAAGTCTGGTCAGTAGCAGATTTCCTTGGCCTTAGCAGGGAACTGACCGGACAAAACAGAGAGGTAGAGAGGGTGCTTACAGCAGGAGAGTGATGAGGGGAGGGGTAACTTGAGATGGACAAGACATTCCTTGCAGGGCAAAATTTACATCTGGAGAGGAAATTTTCTTATGAATGTTTATCACTTTTTTTTATCAAGACACACAAAACGGAGCTACAGTTATACTTACAGTACAGAACAAATGTAATTTCTTTACATTTTGAGACTATAAAAAGTCTTTTAAAGTACCTTGTAAAAGTATTCATAGCCTATGAACCTTTGCATACTATCAGATTTCAACGACAAACTAAAAATTTATCGTATAGGGATTTACAATGATGGACAAATGCAAAATACATTTAGTGCACCACTGTAACTCGTACCACAACCCCCCTTTTTTAAGACTTTTCTTCTGGCCATTTTTCTTAAAGGCCAGATTTGTGGATTGCACAAATAATAGCTAGCTTAGTTACACCTGAGCTGTGGGTCTGTGCAGATCCATCAAACCTGGGGATGGAATATTGCCTTGTAAAATAACCCTGCTCTTTACCTTAATATGTTCTTTATACCAGACATGTTGGTCTTCTTAATCCATGGTCATTTGATATTTTTTTCATTTGTTTTTTTTTTATATTTCCAATGGTGTTTTGGTTCAGGCACCCTGTTTCCATTTTGCATTGATTTAGCCACATTCATGTATTTTACTGCTTAGGTTCTGCCACAACTGTCCTACATTCAGCATTTTAGCCATCCTTGGATCTCGTCCCACTCTTCGGCCTTCGGTTGTTAAAAACCCGTCGGTTTCCTCACCTTCTTTGTAGGTTGTCTACTGTCAGTTTCCCAGATGCTTTGCTGTTTCCATTCAGTTACCATCATGGTAATCTTGTGGCAATTGCTTATTTTCATTTCTTTCATGAATAAAAAATAGTTTAAAAATAAGAGGCAAACACTGTTTGGTAGGCTTGATTTGCCAGCATTTAGGTCCAACTAATCAAAAGGGAGTTTGCTCTGGTTCATGGTCTTTATACAGAAAATTCTCTCTATTTTTTTCCCCCAACGTATTATTGTCATTACACTAGTTGTGTCACAAGTACAGAGCAACGAAATTCACTCTCTGCATTTAACCCATCCCCTTGGGGAGCAGTGGGCTGCCATTGTGTGGCGCCTGGACAATGTGTTAACTTCTAAATGCAAATCATTGCACTACAGTTTGTTTAGGGTACCAGAGTAGAGTGGGTAAGCAGTTCTCCCTATCTTGTATTAATGATGGTTTTTGGTTGGATATGGGTTGCAACTGTTGACAACCAAAAGCCAACATTTAGTTGAATGTTAAGTTTTTATCATCAATCTAATGTTGTCATTTAGCTGGTATTGAGTTTTGTCTGCTAGTAACAAATATCCAAAGTCTGCTCAACTTTTTTTTTCTCATTGTTTTATTGTAAATAACACTGTCACAAGTACAGCGCAACAAAATTCACTCCCTGCATTTAACCCATTTAACCCATAGGGAGCAGTGGGCTGCCATTTGCAACGCCCGAGGAGCAGTGTGGGATTAAGGGTTTTTTGCTCCAGGACCCAGCGTGGCAGTCTGTGGGGATCTAACCGGGTACTTGGTACCTTCTCAGAGCACAAGCGCACTGCTCTAAACCACTAGGCCAACACTCCCAAGCACTGAGAACTCAACGTTCAGTGCTAATTTTCAATTGAGAAAGTTATTTAAAGTTAATCCAACAATCTTTTTCACATCATAATTTAATGGTTATCCAATGTCAAACATTTCTTCAATGTTACATCAACGTCAAGTTCCTGCTGGGCTACTAGTGCATTTTTACTAGCAGAGAGACTTTTCCAACTACCTGACTCTGGACTCTTCTGTCCTAGTTGTGCAGTGGAACCTGCAGCCAAACTCCTCCAGCAGCAAACTGCTGCCACAACCAATCTCAGGCAGTGTTTTTCTTACATCTGATATCAGCTGGCACAGCCCACTCTCTACCTCCCACAACCTTCTATCTACCACACTCACCCAGGTCTTACTAACACTTGCACATTATGTCATAGATGTGGAATCTGCAACAGACCATCTCACTTACGTTTGAAGCAAACTAGACAACCAAAAACAACAAAAAACATGTTCCTTTGCTTTGTTTTACACAATGAGTGTGGATTATAATTAGTAATTTCTGACTATAAGGACGCTGTAAATTAATAAACTCCATTGCTTTCTTCTTTCCACCATGCAGGAGTCACAGTGCTTCTGTCCCCTGATATCCCTCTGCAGCTTGGGGTGGACAGCAGAGAGCAGTTCTGCTTGAAGTCTGTGCCAAGTATGGAGCGCCTTCCTCTCCAATATACTGTGTGTGTGGCCCACAACGTCAAAGCTGCTCATCAGGAAGCCGTCCAACAACTTTCTGAGTTCAGCAGGGAGCTTCCAAACATGAAAACGTTGTGGTGAGTTCAGTTTAGATAAAGATAAAACTAGATATGATTTTTTTTCCCCTTCTTGAGTCATAAACCGGCTGGCTCTGTGTATTTTACAGGATGCCATTCTGGAAGTTCCTCACCAATGTAGACACAGGGCCGAAAATGGAGCGAGAACTGAGAACCTTCTCTAATCGTCTGAGGAGACACCAGCTGGGAGAGGGAGTCATCAGCCTTAATGAACATTCCACCACCCTCCTTTCAGAAATGGTACATACTGCGCACATCCTGCTGCCCAATTTTCTAGACTCCTGAAGCGTTCAAGTATCGAATAGTTTTCAAATAACTGTTGATGAAAGGACGATTTAAGTTCCCATATACTGTCTCAGAACTTTAGTTGTGTAGTTACTGCAAAATCTTCATTTTTAGATTAGATTAGATTAGATTCAACTTTATTGTCATTACACAGGTACAGGTACAAGACAACAAAATGCAGTTTAGGTCTAACCAGAAGTGCAATAGCAGCAAGTGCAGGATAAATAATGTGTCGCTGAATGTGTGCATTGATGACTGAAAGACATCTTCTGCCTCCATTTATCTGTTTCCTACAGTGCGTTGAATTCATGTTAATGTGTATTTAAAGACATTTTATTTAGTGGAAAAAATTGCAGGAGGGAATATAAAAAAAAGTAATCAACCAAGACTTTCGTGACCCCCATGCAGTATCTCCGCGGACCCCCTAGGGGTCGCGGACCCCCTGTTGAAGACCTCTGGTTTAAAGGTATAGTGGAAGATGTTTTCCGGGTGGATCATCAAAAAAGGGGTCCTCCTAATCGTCAATTATTATGGTGATATGTGTACATAAGGCCGTCTTACGTGCTTGACCGCATTTCCACTTACTAGTGGTGAGTCTGAGTGGAAAAATTGCAAATCTTATTTTGGAAAGTAAGCTCGTATGAGCGATGCAAACAGCAACATTTAATCAGAGTGTGCACGAGGAGAAATGGGCTTGTGCACGCTCTCACATGTTTTTAAAAGGCATTCCCTCTTGGGAGCGGGTACAAGGTTTTGCACGTGCATTTTTTTTAAAGTGGGTCCTTTCAAAAATTTGTGAAAATCCTCCACTATTCCTTAATGTCCATGTTTTGAAAACCAGTAAAATCTGATCTTAACCAGATTGAAATATTAAATGTTTTCCTTCTAGTTTTATTTTTATTTTTTCCATGTTACTTAAGATTTCCCCTGTCTAAAAAGTGTAGCTCTTGTGATACACTCAACAAAAATATAAAGGCAACACTTTTGGTTTTGCTCACATGTTTTAAAGATCTAAAACTTTTCACAGTGGCCTTTTATTGTGGGCAGTCTAGGGCACACCTGTGCGCTAATCGTGGTGTGTAATCAGCATCTTCGGGGCTCCTCTTCCCTCCCTAAAAGACATTTCATCCTAGCGCTGCATGTCCAGAGTCCGTAACATCATCAATGACCCCTCTCACCCCCACTATCGACTGTTCTCCCTGCTGCCCTCTCGAAAGAGGTTTCGAAGCATTGGATGCAGGTCCAGCAGATTCCATAACAGTTTCTTCCCCACTGCCATTAGACCACTGAAAGTCTTGTAAAATGGGTTATTCTATTGTTTTTTATTATATTTATTATCATTTATCATTATATATATAAAAAAAAAATGAAATAATAGAACTGTAAATTTACAGTCCTATGTGTATATTACTGTTTATATATATTTTTTTTTTACTATTTTCAAGGCTGCACTTTAAAAAAAAAAGGAAATTGTCCAGAGAGCTGTTCTAAACAAAATTTCTTTTTGTTTTACACTCGTGTAAACAAAATGACAAAAAAAAAACTGTCTAAGTCTAAAGTCTTAAGTCTAATTTTGATATGGTGCATCTGTGAGGTGGGATGGATGATCTCACCATAGGAGAAGTGCTCACTTTCACAGATTTTAACTGGTTTGTGAGCAATATTTGAGGGAAATGGTGAGATTGTGTATCTGGAAAAAGATTTAGATCTTTGAGTTCATCTCATAAAAAATGGGAGCAAAACCAAAAGTGTTGCGTTTATATTTTTGTTGAGCGTCTTTCTAATAAACCCTTAGAACAGTGAGGATATTTAGAGTTCAGGGATGTAAACGTGTAATGGAATTATTTAAAGCAGACCTCTAACGTAACTGAAGCCGCGGGAAACAAAAAAGGGAGAACAGGTTCACTTAAATGTCAACACTGAAAGAAATGCTGCTTTCATGTTGAAGTACAGTATTATCGGTCAAAACCTTAACCAAACTATAATTTAAGGTTAGGACTACATTAGTGATATTTGCATTGCATGTTATGTTTCATGTCAGTCAAGTTACATCTTGTCAGTGTTGCCCCAAACTGTCCAGAAACTTACACCCTGGTAAAATGGATCCCTGTCAATACCTGGTGATGTTCCATTACAAAGCAAACAAAGCTGAGAGAAGATAAACAGCCTCCTGCTGGGAAGGATCTCAGGTTGCTAAGAGTGCGGTAACTGCATGATAGCGAAGAACTGGATGTGCTGAGATTAAAACAGGATCTAAGCCAATGTCAACTCTGGCAGTTGATCCTGACACCAGTGCGATGCTGTGATCCAACTGGGATCCCACATCAGAGCAGAAAGAGGAGGAGTTCACGGATCCATCATTGTACTGTAAATACGTCATGCTGTAGGCTTTGTGTTCCTTTGTCCTGAAAGGACAAAAAGGGGAGGTAGAACGTACCGTATATCTGTAGTTGATGAACCAGACGTTTTTAGAATCCCTTCCAATAAAGATACTAACCTGCGGTTTACTTCATCTTGCCATCCTCAGCCCTTGTTCCGATATGACTGCAAAGAATCCAAAATCCAGCAGCTCATTATGGAAAACGTATTAAAGTTTAGTTCAGGAGTGACTAGTACAGTTTCTTATACAACAGGTGTTGGCCACATTCCCGCAGCTTTTGCATGGATTCCTTTTTCAACACACATGAAACAAAATGAATAGTTAATGGGCAGACCTATGCTAAACTCGCAGACATGTAGGAAGGTAATTTAGCCTTTTGTTTCAGGTGTGTTGGAGCAGAAAGTTACCTACTCCTGATATACAATTTAATCATCATTTTTGTAATTAACACAGCAAATGTAAGACTTACGCTATAAAGACTAATTTGCCCTTTCTTCCTCCAGTTCTTATATATCCTGGGCTGACACTTCCAATTTTTAGGAGCTTTGGTTGCATACTTAGTTAATCTCAAGTCCTAATCGAAGAGAAAACATGTTGAAAGTTTAAGTTATTAAAGGATAAGCTACATGTTGGAAAAGCATCATTCAGTGTCCCTGTTCTTCTCTGTAGGACCATGACTACCTCAACAGCAGGAAAAGGGGGATGTCCAAGAGACTGACCAGGGACCTCCCACTTGTCAAGCTTCTTAACATTTCCATCACCCTGTCCCCTTTCCTTGGTGTGGACACCAAGCAGTTCCACACCTCCCTCACTGATGGCACAGAGGACTACTGGCTCAGTCTTCCTTCAGCCACTAATGGGAAGCTGGTGAGAACCAATAAGCAGAAACATTTATCCTGTGTGATAATAAGCCCCATTTACAACACTATCTATCTATCTATCTATCTATCTATCTATCTATCTATCTATCTATCTATCTATCTATCTATCTATCTATCTATCTATCTATCTATCTATCTATCATCTATCATCTATCTATCTATCTATCTATCTATCTGTTAATAATCGGATACTCAAAGGTTCCTTAAAGAAGACTTTTTTTGTGAAATTAAAGCTTTTCTACTTGAGGAGTTCTGGACAAAGCATTTTGACAGATGAAAACTATTTTTATCTTTAATTGCCAATTTTTTTTCTTTTATTTTTTACAATTTTGGTATAACTACTGCTCTGAGTGAGTTGCTCTGTGAGCTAGAGGTTTTAGAGTCTCTACACTCCAGTTAACGGTTAATCGAAAACTATATTACCGGTAATTGTTTGTTCCAGTTGGTTTAATCTTTGGTTCTTTTGTGTATTTTCTATTGTTTCTCTATTGTTTGGTTGTTGTTTTTTTTTTTTTTTGGTAAATAAATCCCAAATAAAATGAGTCAGTAAACAAAAACAATGTGAAATCTGAAAGACAAATCTATGGAGGAAGGTAATGATTTGATAATGACAAGAAGGCCTGACTTCCAAAAATCCTAGAAGGCCATCCTTCAACATTATAAAAGGGTTTTATTTTTATCAATATAATAAATGTACCAATAATTCAGACATTCTGTTTGAATGAAATACATGAATGACACTCATTATACATGTTTTATAGTCTTTTAGGAAACACCAGTCTCCTTTTTAATGCGGAACAAACTTCTAGGTTTAATGAAAATATTTTAAATCTTAAATTGCCATGGGTATGAAAAGTATTATTATTTTGGTATGAAAACTTTGATGATATTAACTACATTTTTATGTCCCTTTTTCAATTTGATTTGGATGAAATCTGTAAAATTTAAAAACCTACACATGAATACCTGATTATAAGTTTTATTGTTGGCAGATTATAGTAGTTTAAATTGCAAAGTGACTAATCTGACATAGAATGCTTTAGTTTATCTTTCTGTAAAAGTTCAAAAAAAATCCACTGGATTTGGTTTCCAAGATTTGAAGACGTTTCGCCACCTCTCCAGGAAGCTTTCTCCATTAAAATGATAGATGAACATTTGAATGGAGAAAGCTTCCTGAAGAGAGGTGGCGAAACGTCTTCAAATCTTGGAAACCAAGTCCAGTGGATTTTTTTTGAACTTTTACGGAATGGCTATGACCTGGATGACTGAGAATCTTCATCAGTATATTTAGTTTACCTTGTTTACTTGTACAGCAGTCAAACCTGCACTTTCAAAATGAAAGCACTGAATATAACCAAATCCAGTTTATCTATTAAGGTCATATTTTGATCTTATGTAATGCTGTAGCGTATGTATGTTAGAGTAGCATTAAATAAACTTAGATCAAAAATCTTGTTTTCGTGGTCATTTCACCCAGATCCCTGTGATGAGCCAGTGGCGGGGAAAATTTTGCGTAAAACTGAATCTTACAAACCCTGCTGCTGTGAGCTGGTTCCTGGACAGAGTGGAGTCCCTAAAGGCCCATTTAGGGATGGAGTACATCATGCTGGAGGGAGGAGAAGGGAATCTGTTTGAGGATCAGGCCCTGCGACCACCACTGGCTCTGAGTGGAGATAAATACATCGAACTTCTGGCTGATTTGGCCACCAGCATAGGAGACTCCACCATCATGACTGCAGGAACCAGGTAAAGCATCACCCTCCTTATGTGAGAGTATGACATTTATACTGTTCATTTCAAGGTTGGTTTATTATTAACATTGCAGGTCAAGCCACAAGCCTCTGTTTGTGAAGATGACACCCCTGCAGTCTGACTGGAGTCCAATGGGTTTGAGGGCAATCATTCCCTCCCTGTTGCACCATGCTTTGGTGGGATATAACTTCCTCATTCCTGATGCAGTAGGTAATAAAACAACCCTCTTAATAACCGTAAAAACTCAACAAAAGAATGACAGTTTTGTTTATGTCTATGCCGTACCTTGAAACACTTTGTAGGCTAGCATCAGGGACTTGAATTTGATGAGGGCAGCCAGGGATAACCAGTGAAGCTCAATTAACAGAGGGGTGATGTGAGATTTTTTTGGGGCTGATTGAAAACGAGACACGCCGCCACGTTCTGGATCATTGGTAACGGTTTTATTGTACATGCTGGTAGACCGGTCAGGAGTGCGTTAAAATAGTCAAGGCAGGAGATAACCATAAACTGCACCAGGAGCTGGGTAACATGTTGGGTTAGATATGGCCGGATCTTTCTTATGTTTAGTAGTGTGAGGTGACAAGATCGAGAAACTGAGGTAACGTGATCTGCAATGTTCATCAATCATCACAACCAAGTTTCTTGCTGCATTTCATGGAGTCAGAGACAGGGATCCAGTCTGCTGGAGATAGCAGCCTTTCTTCCAGAGACAGGGATCCAGTTTTGATTAAATTCACAAACTCGTTTCGTCGTTTTCTAAATTCCTCCGATGGGTGTTTGCAGAAAGAAAAACATTTTTCTTAAAACTGGAAAAACAGCCATCAGCTGAAAAAAAACAACAAAAAAAACTATTGAAACCTTGATTGTGCAGCACTTGGTTGAACACAGACCAGATAATGCTTTGATTTGACCAAGTGTGCTGGAGCAGAAATGCGTAACATGAGGGACCGTGAGCCCTGATGACCCCTAGTCTGACAAAAAACTTACAAACAGTATTTTATTTATTAGAAAATGCAAGGCATTGTTTTCATAGATAGAGCCCAACTTTTTAAAGTTCTAAATCTTTTATAACATTATGTCTAAATATTTTTTTTTTGAAAAGCCCTACGTTGCATTAAGTGTAACAACTCTTACACTTTTTTTTTTCCTCTTAGGAGGCTCTCTGTCTGGAGACCTGGTCACAGATAGGGAGCTGTTTATTAGGTGGTTGGAGATAGCAGCCTTTCTTCCTGTCATCAGTTTCCATAGACCACCCTGGTTCTACGGCGATGAGCAGGTACTTTCACCTATAAACCAACCATACTCTTTATCAATCTCACATATAGCTTTTTTCTGCATTTTATGTGTCTAACTCAGTGAGTAACATATTCACTTATATTAGTAATTCAATTAAAAACAGAACGATCATATAAGGACTCATTACAGGGTGATATATTAAAAACATATTATTAGAAAACAAACTCCTTTTTTTAATTTAAAAATATAGTATTGCCCTGATGATGAGTAAAACTACTGACCTGATCCTCCACAAGAAAGATAAAGAACTAAAGGTTACTGGTTTTAGAGCATCCATCCATCCATCCATTTTCTTTTACACGCTTGTCCCAAGTGGGGTCGCGAGGGGTGCTGGTGCCTATCTCCAGCAGTCAATGGGCGAGAGGCGGGGTACACCCTGGACAGGTCGCCAGTCCATTGCAGGGCAACACAGAGACACACAGGACAAACAACCATTCATGCACACACTCACACCTAAGGACAATTTAGAGAAGCCAAATAACCTAACAGTCATGTTTTTTGGACTGTGGGAGGAAGCCGGAGTACCCGGAGAGAATCCACGCATGCTCAGGGAGAACATGCAGGTTTTAGAGCATATTAGTGGAAAGTTGAGTGGAAGAAAATGTATGGTAGAAAATCTGCTTGTCAACAGGGAAAATGGCAGCTTTGATACAAATTATTATTTAAGAGCTGCCTATATCCTCTGTACATATGTATATATATATATATATATATATATATATATATATATATATATATATATATATATATATATATATATATATATATATATATATATATATATATATATATATATATATATATATATATATATATATATATATATATATATATATGCAGATAAAGAATGAGGACATGATGCAAACTAGTTTAAAAAAAGCCAGTTAAGAAGGTATTTTACCGGGAGTTCTGCTGCAGCACCATCCCATCTTTCTCCACAGGAAAGAAAAAACTAGAAATGCTCTGATCACAGCAGGAAAACAAGGCCTACAATCTCTGCTGACAGATCATGACGTTTTGCTCATGCAGTGCAAGAGCTCAGGTTCATAAAAAAAAAAAAAATCTTTTAGTTTTAGTTGTTTTTAGAGCCTGTTTCCGGGCTAATGGCCGTTTCACCCTCTATCCTTCCAGCCTTTTCTTATCATAGTCACCTGTGGTTAAGAGTCCATCTGTTCTGAATTAGAATCCCTGCTCTGAATTTATGGATGCTATCACTTTTAGAGCCACCTCAACTGGAATGATCATTCCGCAGTAAATTCTGACAAAAAAATTTACTGTGTTTCCATTAGTGATTGACAATTACGATAAAATCAGAGACAATGACTTACTTTTTTTGGTACCAGTAGCACTTAGGGATTGATGAAGGAAAGTGTGCTGGTTGCGTGGCAAAGATAAAAATAGAGCTTTTGGACAGTTCTGCTAGAAATTAGACAGCAGCAAACTTTCCACTTTGGTATGTAACTCAGCCTCCAGCTTATAAAGTCGAACGAAGCGAGACCGAGATGACGTTTGGTGTACAACAGTCTGCTGAAATACATGTTGTAAATAACTTTAATATGGCCATTTTTACTGCACTTTTCAGTGCACCTTTGTTTCCAGAATCTGTGAGACTTTAAGCAGTCACAGACAGGTCAAAGCAACAACTGCAGCGGAGTCACATAGCAGCAGAAACCTCAAAGCCACACATACGCCTGGATTCTCAATTAGAGCAAGATTCACTCAAACCTGGGCAGCGGTTCAAGCTCATTCCAAATGTTCCCAATCCCCAGCTCATGAAAATACATTTTCTTTTTAATAGATGTGGTCAAATTAGGTTTTAGTCACGGGACACTGAGGAGGATGTGACCCTTTTAGGAATGTTACAGTCGTTTGGCTGAAGGAAGTCCAGAGAAATGCTTGGACAGTGGAGCCACTATAAGGCTAAAGCAAACTGCTGCACTGATAAAGAGGCACATACCAGGCACAGGATCCCGCTAAAAGATTCATACCACTAAAAATTTTTTTTCCCATTTTTCCATTTTTGTCTCATCTGAGCAGAGCACCTTTTTCCACATGTATGTATCCCCTCTCGTGGCTTAAGTCATAAAACAGATTTCTAGAAGGGCCAAATAACAGTTTTCCTGTGCACAGATTCTCACACCATGGAAAGATCCCTTTATAGTCCCACGGTGGTGAAATTGGTCCTCAGCATTAAATTCATCCCTTAAGGAGCTATGAACTGAAACACTGAATAATGTAGCAAATTGCCTTGCTAAAAGACAGTCTGAGTTTCAATAAGCCAAATTCCAAATTCCTCTCGAGGATGAAAAAACCGTGCTCTCCAATAGGGGTGTAGGGGGAAAAAATTGTTTTGGTGATATGCCGTGATTTTCAGCTAATATCAGTCTTTCAGTTCATAATATCAATTCTTTAAAAAAAACAACATTTTACCCATATCAATGAGGGAAAATGCGGTATCTCTGCATTGGCACTCAAGCAGATAGCGCTGTGGAGCCCTTTGCTGGGCAACGTAGCACCATTTCTGTAGATGAGGCACTCACAGCAGAAGACGCGGACTTACTCGATCCCCAAAAAACTTGGATACTGATGAACATATGCAGCGCTCGCTTTTTTATCTATACATTAAATTTTTATAGAATCAAAATAATATCAGATTGTGACCCAAGTATCGTGACACATACCATATCACAAGACCCATGCCAATACTCACCCCTACTCTCCAACCGCCAGGTTACTACTCACCTCATTGTGGATTTGTTCAACTCCACCAGATGCTCCCTTTGCCTATAGTTTAGTTGGTAACCTGTCTTGTTGGGCTTGAGTTAGAACCAAAGTTTTTAATATTTTCCTTTAATAGAACAGAGCTTTGAGCAAGTAAAGGAGCTAATTAAGAGCGCAGATCGCACATTCTGAATATGAATAATTTCCATATACTTCACAATTATACCACATGTTGGCCTACCACCCAATAACTTACCACCTAAAGAAATGCAATATAGTTTGTTGTCTGTCTCAACCCTCCAGGTGTTAAACCTGACCCAGGTTTATATCACAAAGCACCAAAGGGAGGTGGTTCCACTGATAGAGAAGTATGCTGAGGAGTGGCAGCAGACGGGAAACCCCATCTACAGACCCATGTGGTGGCTCAGTCCCAGCGACCCCATGACTTTCACCA
This sequence comes from Cyprinodon tularosa, assembly GCF_016077235.1. NCBI lineage: Eukaryota > Metazoa > Chordata > Actinopteri > Cyprinodontiformes > Cyprinodontidae > Cyprinodon > Cyprinodon tularosa. The sequence continues at coordinate 1,731,975 of NW_024038015.1, read as the reverse complement.
CTGACGACCAGTTCCTCATTGGAGACGAGGTGACTGGTGATTTTCTTTTTTTTGCCCCTAAAACCAGCTTCCAGTTTAGCCTGACATAGTCCGACTCAATTCTAGTCAGAATATGAGTCTGATACTGCTCCATAGAGCTGTGATTATGGGGTATGTTTCGAACGAACCAGGAAAAAAAATGCCTCTGCACTCAATTGGATAGACCTACAACCAATAAGAGCAACGGAGTGCGTGACGTATGTTAAGCGATGCATAGTTGTCCACAAAAATCAAAGCGTGCAGTTGCACGCCTAGAATAAGAAGATGAGACTTGATCGCGTTTCTCTGTTCCTCTTTTAAAATTAATTTGCTGTCGATATCTTCTAGAACAGACCTAATAGCAGAATCTACTCACCTAAACTCTCCAGCGGCAGCCATTATTGTTGTCACCCAAGCGCGCATTGGTCACGTGGTTGATTACGTTACTGTTGGTCATCTGTCCATCATCGTATAAAGCCCGCCCTGACAATTTGATTGGATCGCCTGACAGTGGGCGATAATACTCGCGCTACTATGGAGCAGAGCCAGACCGAACTTCCCGATCTCAAACTTTGTGGGCGGGACTAAGTTCGGAATGGCACCCAGGCTACTTACAGTTGGCAACCTGACCAGTTTTGGTAAAATTAACTAGTTTGAACTCTTGTGTTTTCAGGTCCTGGTGGCACCAGTGGTGGAGAAGGGGGCAGTCCAGAGGGATATTTATTTACCAGATGGGGACTTCCAGTGGCAGGACAGCCAGAGTGAGCAGGTGTTTGATGGCGGGACGTTTCTGCAGGATTACCCTGTACCTCTGGAGGAGGTAGCTGTATTCTTACGGAGAAGCTGAGTCCTGACTAATCCACTTAGTCGACTGACTGTTACTGTTTCAAATCAAATTCTTAAAAATATACTTCTGAAAGTGTTCTGATCTCAACTTGCACTTTTCCACTACAGACCATTGACAATGTCTCGACGTTTGACTTGAGATATTTAGAGAGACTTTTTTTTTCTTATACTTGCACTTTAAAGTTTGTAATTGTTGCATTTTTTTGTCTTTGTGACACTTTTTTTCCTCTTTTTAATACTAATCAGTTTTACCTCCTGGCTGATTTTCCGGGCTTATATTTTTTTATTCAATAATATTTCTTCTGTGTATAGTTCCTGAGAGATCCGTGTGTTTACGTACTGCCTTTCAACAGACTTTAAACTTTTAGTTGCTGCTGGCCGTCTTCATAAAGAGGAACAAAGCATTGTTGGCTTAAAAGAATCTCTCAAGAAGACCAAATGAAGAAATGGAAAATTACAGGAAAACTTTTTGAAAGAGCTCTTTTCAAGGGAACTGCTTAGTAAGACAAAATTGGATCACGCAAACAAGCTACAAAATTGTACATTAGCACTGTGGTATTGAAGGAGTTGCTCAATCATTGGAAAATAAGGCTTTTACTTGAACCTAAAGAGCTGAAGGGCTGGTGTTCTATGAATGTACCTCAGAATATAGATGTTCACTGCTCTGTAAAGTTGCTTGACACAACAGTCCATCATCAACTAGCATTTTTTCTGTGAACAGTTTAACTAAGTGAATACATCTCTGTTGGAAATCCTTAGTACTGTATTCCCATATACTTGATGCCAAGCCACTGTTTTAATTGTGCCTATTTCTACATTTAGATCACGTTTGACCTAATTAACGTACTGTTTTAGGATGTTCCCCTTTTTTTTGGTCTGACAGATTTTTTTAACTAAATGCTCTTTTATAAGAGCTAGATTAAAGTATAAAACTATGCATTTGATTAGAACTTCATTATTTGTTAGTTTTTTTAAACCACAACAGATATTAAAAGCTCAAATTCATTCTTTTTTTTTTCTGTGATAAAACATGTAAAAAAATGTAAGATAATTAATTGTAATCTTATTTTTCTGCCTTTTATGTGACAATCATTAAAGTACAACCATATATACTAACACTTTTAATTCAATTCCAGAATTCAGTCTTAATGGGTGCTGACCTGCTATCCATTATAGAGAAATGTATGACTATTTTTTCATTTGTAGTCTAATGCTTATGTTTGCAGAGAAGGTTTTAAAGAATTAAAGTTATGTCGTTTCACAAGGGTGTCAGTCAGGTTAAGTCACAATGTACGTAACAATGCACAGTAAAGACAGTCATCAGTGATTAGAGAGAATATGGGACAAGGATGAGATCACTAAAACAGGACCTTCATCACAAATTTCGTAAAGAGATCAGACGAAAATTAATACATTTGAAAAATAGAAGTTAAATTAGCACAAACAATGACACATAAACATCGAAGCATGGTGTTGGCAGCATGATGGTCTGGTGGGTGAAATTCTGAAATATCAGGCAGTTTTAATCCCACATCTTTAGTTGCTGTCCACATAGTTGAATATCAGGAAGTCTTTTATTTTTGTGTTAAATAGTGAGCCCAGGCATACTTAGAAATCAACAAAAAATAACCAAATGAGATGAAAAAAATGATATAGGACTAATTTATCAATCGGAAATTAAACTTTGTTTTGTCACTCCAAGGGTGTCTTAACAGTCTGAATGATCATTAGCAATGCAGAGAGGGTAATAATCAATACCATTACCATTTTGGTGTTCCAGCACAATTCTATTTGGATACGGAAGGACTTTCACATTTCCCTGAAACTGCTCAGGATGTGGGTTGAATTGAATTGTCAAACAAATGTGGCTCCAATGGAAGAGAGCAGCAAAGAAATGAAATTATTACACTTTTATCATGTTTTTAGGTGAGAGTTTTGCTTTTCTGATGTCTGTCCTGTTGCTCAATAATAATAGTAGTCATTTTGGGGTATATCAGTTCTAACTGTGCGTGCAGCCAGCTCGCTCAGTGGAGGATCGCTATACCTGGACAGATGATTCCACACTCATCGTTTTCCTAATCCCGCTGACTGTCATCAGTGAGAAGTTAAATATAATCAGTGCTTAATTAGTAGTTACGTCATAAAGTGGCATCCTGTTAGATACCTTCCTAAAAGGACTGAAGGCTCAAACTGAAATAAAAACTGTTCATTTATGGCTAATGAAGTGCTTATAAAACCAACTTACAGCACTATCTCTTTTTAAACATGAAAGCATTTGTTTCTGTTGAATTGTTAAGGATATTTGTTCCATTACTGGTAGAAAAAGGTTTAGAAATGATATCATGGTATAGTTTTCACTTTTGAAAGCCACTGCTGAATTAAGAATGTGTATTATTTTTGTTAGAAGTAGAATATTGGGTTGATATCTTTTGAAATTGGTTGATAGGATCCTTTACATCAAATGTAGCCTCTGTGATTTTGTTCTCGTTGTTTATCTTGACCTTACATGCCAAGGTTATGGTTGATAGGCTGCATTTACATCCGTTACCTTCTTTGGTTTAGTGTTTTATTCACAATTAGTGCTCTGGTTAGATTTATATCTACTCTTAAAATACCTTTTTTGTATCTTGGTATGGATTAATGTATATTTTTACATGGTTATGATAGAGATTTTGGCTAACTTTGATTTGCACTCTGCAAAAAACAATCTTATCTGGCACGCAGTAATATAACAGACATTATGTTTCAATTTTACTGAACAAAACTGTATCAGCTAATACACTCAGGTCTACTGAAGTTTATCAGTTCACCAAATGTCTTAGTGCAGCGAAGCATGTTGTGATCACACTGATGTCTTAATCTCTCAAAGAGCAGAATGTACAATGTGCACACGGATTTTCCACAGCCCTTCTGGTGAGCAGTTCTTCTAGTTCCTATGAGAGTTTGTTAAAAGAATGTTTTCTTTCTCCTTTCAAACATGTGTCGCAGGAAAAGCTTTTATGCATTATTCCTTTCATCAACAAATGGATCGAACCAGATGCCTTGATAATGTGCCAACTTTATAAAATAACACAAATTCATGCTTCTGGATTATTGCAGTATTAGCAAGGAGAGTACAAAGACTGTGCCATTGCATAATGTGTTTTTTTTTCTGTTTTTCTGTAGAAAATTGATGCAATAAAGTTTACATTTTCTTACTTCAGGTCTTCCGTTTATCAAATTCATGTTTCACATTGGGGTCAGAAAATTCTTTAATGCCGACATTTATTGGATAATAGCAACCTAAATGTCTTTCACATGGCATAAACAATTTTATAACAATCTGTAGCCTTCATTAGGGACCAGGGAACCTTTTGCCCTTTTATTCAATTCTTCATTGCCATATTTTAAAGGCTCTTTTCTGCTGTGCAAGATTCCAATTGTAGTCTCACTTTTTTATTGCTGTTATTTCACCTTTTTCTTTTCAACTTTCTGCTCTTAAATAAACCTTGTTATATGCCACCTTGTTTAAAGACCTGACAGTAATTTAACATCACCTCATAGGCAACTTTTCTTATGAAAATATGGTTGTTTACAACACGCAATTGTAAATGGAATAACTTTTGGATCTCAGCCCAAGCCATCTAGCCAGGGGGAAAAAAGAAAAAAGGCTTTGGTAGAATAACAGAGTCACTGCTCAGGTGGAGAGACATGTCCACAGGAGATTGAATCCAAAAATAAAGCAAACCAGATGTCCTTTTTGAATTTTTTCTATAATGAAATTTATACTTTAGAAAAAAATATGGCTGTGATGATACTGTAAGTGCTGATCTTTATGTTCTAACTTTTAAAAGTATTCACGCAAACAGAGCACCTGCTAGACGAGGCTGAATGCGGATCTTATCTTACTGTCACCTCAGAAGCTGAAAGCTTGACATGGGAGGAAGGTGCCACTTTGTGATCCACCCGATCATCTTGGAGAATTGTACAGAATATCCTTCCCTTCTCAAACACAGTGACAGCCAAACAAGGAATAGACCAGATGAAGCTACTATGAGAAAAGCAGAGAACATAACATTACAGATTTAACTAACACATTCTGCGGAATGGGAGAATAGAGAAAGAATGCAGCCAAATGATAAATAGGGGTCCCTATGTCCTCCAGCAGTCTAAGCCTATAGCAGCATAACAATAGAGATAGCTCAGGATAACCTGAGCCACCCTAACTATAAGCTTTATCAAAAAGAAAAGTTTTAAACCTACCCTTAAAAGTAGACAGGGTGTCTGCCTCATGAACTAAAACTGGTAGTTGGTTCCACAGGAGAGGAGCCTGATAACTAAAAGATCTGCCTCCCATTCTACTTTTAAAATTCTTGGAAACACTAGTAAACCTGCAGATTGAGAGCGAAGTGCTCTGTTGGCAACATAAGGAACAATCAGATCTCTAAAATAAGATGGAGCTTGGCCATTTAAGGCTTTATATGTGAGAAGGAAGATTTTAAATTCTATTCTGGATTTAACAGAAAGCCAATGAAGAAAAGCTAGGATAGGAGAAGTTTGATTTCTTTTTTAAAGAACTCTGGCTGCAGCATTTTGGTTCAACTGAAGGCTTTTAACTACAGTTTGTGGACTTCCTGATAGTAAATAATAACAATAGTCCAGCCTTGAAGTGACAAATGCATGGACTAGTTTCTCCGCATCACCACTGGACAGAATATTTTTAATTTTTGCAATATTATTTTTTACTTTATTTTCTGAGATAAATTTAATCCCATCCAAATGAAGTGACTGACTAATAAGCTTCTATTTCAAAGAGTTTGGTCCAAAGACAATAACTCATATCTTGTCTTTATTCAAGTGCAGAAAGTTAAGAGTCATCCATGTTTTTATGTCTCCAAGACATGCCTGTAATCTATAATGGGTTAGCTTCATCTGGATTTATAGACAGATATAGCTGAGTATCATCAGCATAACAGTGGAGATTAATCCCATGCTGTCTAATAATTGTACCAATTGGGAGCATATATATAGTAAAGAGAATTGGTCCTATCACCCATCACTGTGGTACTCCAGCATAAGGAAGATTTATCATTAACGTGAACAAACTGACATCGGTCAGACAGATATGATTTAAACCAGTCTTGTGCTGATTCTTTAATTCCTACAAAATATTCAAGTCTTTCTATAAGAATATTATGGTCAACTGTTTTAAATGCAGCACTGAAATCTAAAAGGCCGAGCACAGATACAAGTCCATTATCTAAGGCCATGAGAATATCATAAGCAACCTTCACCAGAGCTGTTTCAGTGCTATGATAAGCTCTAAAGTCAGACTGAAACTTTTCAAAAAGTGCATTATGGTGTAAGACTACTTTTTCAAGAATCTTAAGAGATAAGAAAGGAAGATTGGATATAGGTCTATAATTGACCAAGTCATCTGGGTGAAAAGATGGTTTCCTAAATAAGGTTTAATCACAGCAACTTTAAAACCCTTTGGTACATATCCCCTGTAACAGAGATAGATTAATCACATCTAAAATGGAGGAGGAGGGAATATCTCCTTAAACAATATCAAATGGATCTAACATACAAGTTGAAGGCTTAGATGGAGATAGTTTTGCTAACTCTGAAATTTCAAAAGCAGTCTAAACACGGTTCAGATTCTATGATTACCTCAGGTATGGCCTCACCTTCCAGACATAAAATAATGATAGTTAGGGGGGTGCTAATGATCTTATTTTTAATAGAATCAATCCTATTTATAAAGAATCCTATAAAATCATTACTGCTAAGGTGGGATGGACAGTTCAACAGAGCTATGGCTCTGGGTGGGTTTAGTAACTGTATTAAAAAGATATCAAGTCATGAAATCTGTTTAATACATGTCATGTTGTTATTTAGACTGAAAATCTGTAGCAAAATTTGAAATATGACGTTTTTAGAAAATACCTGTCGTTTCTCATAGAAGAATAGAGATCACAAAGTATTGCTCTCCCTTCAGTAAGTATACAGTGGTTCATTGATATGAAATCGGATATTAAAAACATGCTGCTGATACATGAAGCCACCTTTGAAAATGGCAGCCATTTATTTATTTATTTTGCTACAAGAGGCAGGTCAGCTTTATGGCATAACCAGTAATGGACAAAGATCTCTAACTAACTAAAAAGGTCAAAAATAGAAAAAATAAAAAAAAACTGACAAAAGTTTCTGCAACTTTGATAAGTTGACTGACATATAAGAATGTTAGAACCTGACAGACAAAAAAATAATATATTAGTATCATCCAGGCTTTTATAAAAGACAGACAACAAAATAAGTGCCATGTTTCACCTCTGCTGAGTTCAGCTTTCTGTAGTTTATAGGTAGCATTACTCAAGGTGACCAACATCTACATTAATACCTCTTAAACCTCCTAAAAGTTATTTATAGGTTTAGGGAGCTGCTGTGCGAGAGATCTTCAGAGGTTCACATTCAGCCTTGCTGTCGGTCAGCCTCCCCTCCTTACCTTCTTCTTTCTCCCACAGTCACTTGGCCAAGCTCCACCTTGGGGCCCCATTCAGACCCTGCTCTTTTGGTGCAGTTAGACAGGTGCAGCTGGTCGCAGACTTGCAGGGTTCCTCAACGCCAGCCACCGAGCTCCCCCTCTCCATTTACACGCTTGACTTAATCGCTTAAGATTCATTGGGCTCTTCTTAAAATCAGAGTGCAGTTCTCAGCCAGATACAGTTCTCAGGACATGCTGGTCTGGCTTGGTAGTTTGTGAGCTGAAGTTACAGTGTGGGAGAATCTTTAAGAGGGTAAAACCTAAAGTTGCCTTGATCCTGATATTTCCATTCATGGTGAAGTTTCTTTTATAATTCATATTGTAGATTTCTTTCCCCATAGTGTTTATTACCAATTGGTCTGTTTGAAGCTTATACTGTGAATTCTACTTTACAGTTAATTCCTACAATACCTTTTTCCAGAAACGCTGTGGTAAAGGCATCCACTCTTAAACTAACTGTTGGCAGCAGAATACAAAAGTTCTGAATAAAAAATGTTCAACCCAATTAATTAACCTAACAATGGAAGAAAAATAAAAAAATCCCTGCCAGAGAAACACCCAATTCAAGAATGGAACAAGTAAACTACACACAGTAGCAGTAATTCAAACTATGTTGTTCACATCTATTAACTAATATCAGTGACAAAATGGAATAAAGTTGTCGGACCAGTGCATGAAAAGCTCATAAAACTAGATAGTCCACATTGGCTCTAAGCTTTTCTTTGACTGTGTTGTGGAGCAGGAGGCACATGAATTAAAGCAGTGACAAGCAGAGGCTGCAGATCTCTCCAAAGTCTACTTTTAGAAAGTGCAAGTCAAGGTTTTAGGTTTCAGAGTCTCCTCCTGAACGATTGGCTTCTCGAGTTTACCAATTAGATATAAGATTTAATTTAAAAGATTCTGTACAGAGCAGCCTTCAAAGTGTTTCTGTTTTTTTTTCCATTGTTATTTTTTATGTTATTCACATCAATAGTTGAATGCTCCCACTGTTTTTCCTAAATACATATGAGCTTAAGTAAGCATTTTTATATTAAAACTACAATTCATGTTAAAGATGACTCCAAATCTTGTATTTTTTTTTTTCTTATTTGACCATGTGTATTCCCACACTAAGCTGTAAGAAGACCTTGGGAAAGCAGGGTGGAAATATTAGCCTCGTGTCGGAACTGAGGGAGGGGTGACAGCAAGGTGGAGGAGGTACCATTATCAAGGTGTGTCTGAGGTTAAAAGAGAAATTCAGTAACGTAAGAAGTTTGTCGGGGGGGTTTTTTTCTCTCACTTTAAAAAGCTTTTCAGTCATTTTGAGCTGAATGGATGCGAATCATGATAAGACATGGAAATAATTAATACATCTAAAGCCGGGCTTTACTCCTGGGTGCCATCCACATGAGCCCAGCCACCTGTCCATCTGTCAATGTAATGCTCTCAGGTTGTTTCCCGTAATTAAATAAACACTGTGCTGTCAATGGAAAGATCTTATTTTCACATAGCAATGATTTCAAGAGGTCACTGAATTGTTAGAAATTTAAATAAGCTTGCAATTACCCACCCAAAGCAAAATATAACAAAATATATGAACCAAACACTAAAAGGTTGTTTTAAAAAGAAAACCTCTGCAGCGTTATTAGCACTTAGGCTTTTACCTTCAGTAGACAGCAGTCTGAACTGTTTAAATCCATTAAAACGGACTAGGTTCATCCCTAAGAGAATGCAAGCAGCAGAGGAGATTTCTGCCATCCTTAAACAACTCAAATATAAAAAACAAAAACATTAATTTAATACAAGTGTAACTCTACTGACTCGTAAAACACAACCCCTTTCACCTTAGGTGGAATTAGGGCTGTGCAACATATTATAATTGCAGTTTACTCTAATTGCATTAAATACTGACTTATGTGAGGTAGTTCATGCAAAGAGCTATAATACTCAAGCCCAGAAACTAAAAGAAAACTAAAATAATTAGCACAATATTGGTTATAAACAAACAAGTTGAATTTGACATATTTCTGCCATAGGTTGAATTATTAAATACCACCTATTTAAGATCTATCCTGAAGTATAGATTTAAAGATTAAACCGTAAATGTAACAGCTATGGGTTTAACAATAGAGTTCATTAATAAATAAGAAATAAGACTCAAAATGAGACCAATACAGCTGTCTGACATTCACTTTATTGTTAAACTTTGTTTGGTATATCAGCTGCTTGTCATTTTATTTTTTTTACACAACCTTAAATTAAAGGCAAACATGTACAGCTTCATTTTCAAATAACATGCAGCAGTGTAAACATGAGGTCTACTGACATAAAAAGTCAAACTACAACATACTGGCAAAGTGTGATAACAAAAATGCCATGTTTCACTTCATAAATCAAAACAAGCTTTAACTTAGTGCTTATCATTCACCACATTCAACCAGTAGATATGCATGTTTGTAAATCAAAAAAGTAAAAAAAAAGAAAAGAAAAAAACATAATCGATTGAAAAGGTATAAATAAAAGAATGATGAAAGTTTCTTCAAAAGAAACTTCAGTTTCCTAGTTCTGGAGACGATCAAGTTGTTATGATTCTGATAGACGTCTCGCCTTGGCGATAAGAGCTACACCACCACCATGCTGTAACCAGCACACCAACACATCCCTTATAAAAGTTTCCAGGTTATCTCAAAGAATATTTTCTCTTTAATAAAGTTCCTGTGAATTACGCCAGATGTCCGGCTCGTGTCATTCAACTTTGCACTAAAAAACTTTAAATTAAATCACCTACAAACCTCACATGGTTATTCTTCTACTGCATTCAATTATTCACTGTACCAACCAGAGTGGATGCTTCTGAAAGCACCTTTAAACAGGCCAAGTTAACAAAACCTGAGTACTAAAATTAGACACATAACAGCTGCCTAAGAGGCAACCTTATAAAAATCATAGCAGCTAAAACTGAACAAACAGACTGTACAGATGCATCAGAGAGGCTATTGAGATTAGACAGTGGTACCAGCTTTCTGTATTACACTGCGTTTAGAATCACACCAACACTGAGGCTCATAACAGATCAAAGCTTCATATCTAGGATTTTTGTGTTTATAGATACAGTTTTATCACAATTATTTGAGGGAATCTGCCTCCATTTCAGCTGAATCCTTTGAAATAGGTGGACGCAATGTAACCTAAAAACAAGCTGATATTTCACCTCATGTTTGCCATTTGGGTCAGTTATAGTGAGACTAGAGCTGCAACAGAAGGAAGCACAAAAGAAACAATGAACCATACGCTCAGGATGGAAGCTTTTAAAAGTATTGCACCATCATAGGACTAAAAACAAAAACTCCTCTAAAATGTATTGATGCTATTGAAGTCTTCAGCTAAAACAACATTCAGTGTTTTACAGCACACATTTGTTCCCAGATGTTCTCTTCACTTTTCTGCATTACTTACTTTTTTTTTCTTCACATTAGTGTGTCGCTAAGGCACCGCTAAAGTTACATTTTTGCAAATAAATACTTTGATCTACGCACCAACTGTGCTGGAGGCTCACCTCACTCAGACTGTATACACAAATCTCTTTCCAAACATATCAACAGTGACACGTCTAAATGCCTTCCTTAGTCATGTAACATTAATTAACTTAGAAATAACCCCAGATTCTTCGAAAGATTCTGCACAATTTAAAGGAAGATTTGATCCTTTTTTTTCCTCTTTTTTTTTTATTCCACCAGAAAGAAAAGGAAAAATAAAAAACAGAAAAATAAAACAGGTGAGAGTCATCACTTTGACTCTTTCTTCTCAAGCTGGAAGAGAGCCAGCATTTCCAACATGGCCTGTCTAATGTTTTCCCCAAAACGACGGGAGTCCTAAAAAAAAAACAGGAAGGACAATATTTTTTAAGAAAGAACATTCCTAGAACATTAAAACTGGAAAGGTTATTGTCACAATTGCATATACCGTATTTTCCAGACTACAGAGTGGTTTACACTGTACACTATAAGCCGCACCCACTAAGTTTTTTGAAGAAAAAAAAAAATTAATTAGACCCTTCTTCGTTCATTTCCAACCTTGTCTTCTCCCTCTGGCAGTAAGGAAAAATCTAGAGAAAACCTCCACCGCATGGTTGAAAGAGTGGGGGAAAATAAAAAGTCTGGAAAATACGGTACATAATACATAATACATAATACATATACACACAGAAATACTAAGTGTGTATACGTATAACATGTGATTTTCCCTTTAGAATCTTTGTAAGAACAATAAACTACAAAAGAATACAAAAACAACAAAAAATAGAAAGCTTACAGTTTCTGGGCTTGAGTATTTGCTGGAGATATGGAAGTTGATGAGGTCGTCCCCAAGAATGATGTAGGAGACACCATACCCATCGTCAGCCACCTGAAGAGAAAAAAAGAAAATCTGAGTCTCCCGTGGTATTGAGGTACAAGTTCACTATTGAAATAATTCATTTTTTTTCCTGTTTAGCCACTTTAAAGGCAAATTAAACATTTTGCATTCAAAATCAAACATTAAAAAAAGCACAGAGGACCTGCATTCATCAGAGAAGCTACAGAGATCCTCAGCTTAGAAGATAGTCTGTGCAAAGAGCTACAAGTTGCTACAGATCTAAAGTTTACAGAAAACTGACAAGATGAAAATTATTGTTGACAGAAAAGCATAAGTGAACTTGGGCTTCTTGCAGCTCTTCCATCCAGAACATCTATAACCATAAACACTGAACCAGAACTCCAGTGTTTAGATCAAAGCATCGTCCATATGTCAAAAAATGATAAATGCTTTAAAGCTTATTGTAACATGAAAAAATGTGAAAAGATTTAAGGGGTATGAAAACTTTGAAACAGTAAAACAAATAACATGTAATTGAGGTTCACGTTTTACCATCACCTCAAATGTTAAATAGGACTTTCCTAAAACAATAAGAATTGAACTTACTGGACCGAATCCACCTCCGGAGGATGCCAACTCTGGATGTCTGACCAGATCAAACAACTCAATCTGCTGCAGCGGGGTCTGACTGGTGGACAACCTCCATGGCTCAGACAACACCTATGCATCAAGGTACCACATTTAATTCAAAAAGCAACAAAACACACATTTTCCTTCAAAGTGGCAAAAATGTTACTTTTATTTCATAAGAAAACTGTTTAAAAAGTGCCAATACCTCCTTGAGGAAGGCTGATTCCTCTCCCAGGTACTTAGAGACCACATAGAGACAGAAAAGGTGGCGATCGATGCCCTGACCCGTCATCGCCAAGCGGTACAAGCTTTGGTGTTTCTCTGCCGCCACTTTGAGCAATCTAAGGCGCTCTTCTCTCTGCACAATTTGGGGTTAAACAGAAACGAAACAGATTATAATGTGCTTATTGCAAACAATTCCCACTTTGTAGCACTATGAAAAGCTTATAAGCGGGTTGGTAAGACTCACCGTTTCGTCTCTGATCATGGCACGAACAAAGTCACAAGTCTCCACGGTGCAGGAACGTACAGTTTCTGTTCGACCCTCACGGAAGAGCCGCGTCATGGACGCCTCATAAGTCAGGCAGAACTTCCCTTTGTTCTGTTTAGAAACAACATGATCTAGAGTGAATTTCCCAACATGACTGATGGTTATTTGTAAATTACCCAACAGGAGTGTTTGAGCAGGCACCATACTTTTATGTATTCCATAGTAATGCACCACCATTGAATAGTTTTTCATTTCTGAGCACCAAATGAACCTTCACAAGTTCTTTATACTACAGTACTAACAGAAAAAATCCAACTGTAACACAAGCCAACATTTTTTTGTTTTTTTTTGTTTCAGTGTTTTCCTTTTCCTGGTTGTGGGCGCCCTCTGGTGGTGCCAAGTTCAGGTTGCACCCATATCTGTAAACGGTTCTGACTAAAATCCTGAAATCCTAAAATTTTACATTTTTAGTACATTCATCCATCCATCCATTATCTGACACACTTGTCCCAATTGGGGTCGCCAGGGGTGCTGGTGCCTATCTCCAGCTGTCTATGGGCGAGAGGCGGGGTACACCCTGGACGGGTTGCCAGTCCATCGCAGGGCAACACAAGAGTCAAACAGGACATACAACCATTCATGCACACACTCACACCTAAAGAGAATCTAGATAAGCCAATTAACCTAACAGTCATGTTTTTGGACAGTGGGAGGAAGCCGGAGTACCCGGGGAGAACCCACGAATGCTCAGGGAGAAAATGCAAACTCCATGCAGAAACACCCCGGGCCGGGAATCGAACTCAGAACCTTCTGCAAGGCAGCAGTGCTACCCACTGCTCCACTGAGCAGCCCCATTAAATTGTTAAATCCCAACTAAGTATAAATAACGAGCTGAACTGTTACTTACTCTGTAATGGGCCAGCTGCAGGGCGATCTGGATAAAGGCATCTGGACTGGTGCGGCACTTCTTGATCAACCCCTTTCCAAAGTCATCGAAGGGGATTATGTGGCAGTCCACATCGTCTGCCAGAGCCCTGGCTACTGTCAGTGAGCTCTCAATAACCTCCTGACACTACATGATGCAACAAAGACAAGTGTTTTATAGGGAAGTGTATGTGCTGAGAATACAGAGTATGTCAATTTTGAAATATTGAAATAAGAAATAACCTCAGTTGGGATGTCCCACTGTAGCTTCTGGGGACCAGGCAAATTGGGATGAGGCTTCCCATGGCAGTGGCCATCCTCAGTATATCCCAGTTTACAATCCATGTACAGTACTTGCTGTTTTAAAATAAAATGAGGCAATGACTCAATTACATGCTTCAGTTTTGATTCACATGATCAATTTATTCATTTTGTGTTTCATGTGTAAATATTGGGATAGGTTGAGTAAACCACACAATTAAAGTAATTGGGATTTTTTATTGAACACCAACACAGAGTAAAGCACAATGTGAGCTGTGCCAAAAATTGAGACGCAGTATCAAAATTATTGTAAAATGTTGGTGTTGAGTTTTTAATTCAGCACACATCCCCATGTGTCACTACTTTGTAGAACCTCTTTCCTCCTTGTATTGATGCAAGTCTTTTGGGTTAAGTTTCTAAAACACATACAGATCAATCCAACACAGTCCAATCAGATGTCTACACAGTTTTTCCTCAACAAATTAAGTATGATTAAATCTAAATTTTATTTGGGTCTTTTTGAAAAAAAGAAAAAAAAAAGGACCATTCAATGAACATGTCTCATTTTTTATTTTTTTTATAAGAAAACACAGCTCATTAGGTTGAAAAATAATCCTTGTTTAACAAAGTGCAGCTACCAAACAAGTCTATGTATTAAAGAGCTTTACTGGTACTTAATCCAATGGGAAAATTCCTGAAAGTTTATGGTAATACACTACTCAAAAAAATTAAAGGAACACTTTGTAATCAGAGTATAGCATCAAGTTAATTAAACTTCTGGGATATTAATTTGGTCAGGTAAGTAGCAGAGGGGGCTGTTAATCAGTTTCAGCTGCTTTGGTGTTAATGCAATTAACAACAGGGGCACTAGAGGGCCAACAACGAGACGACCATCAAAACAGGAATGGTTTTACAGGTGGAGGCCACTGACATTTTTTCCCCTCATCTTTTTTGACTCTTTTTCACCACTTTAGCATTTGGCTAGGGTCACTGTCACTACTGTTAGCATAGGGCTGGGCGATAATTCAATAACGATATATATCGATCGATAGACGTGTGGCGCAATAGAAAAAAAGAGGGTCGATAAAAGTTCGATAAAAAAGAAACGCAGTTTTCCTTCCTTCTCATTGTAGCCTAGCATGTAGGTTTATGCTAGTCACTGCTTCCTCCCAACCAATCACAATCGCGGACCCAGGCACGACGTCACCAAGGGCCGCCCTCTCAAACCACAACACAGAGCACATGAAGCGGTGCAGCAAGGAGAGGCGGAGGAAATTATTCCAAAGAAAGGTTTTTGTAGTTCGCCAATCTGGCAGTATTTCGGTCATGGCAAGTCGGACCAAAAACAAACCACAGTCATCTGTAAAATGTGTCGGGAACCAGTGAAAACCAGTCTGATAACGAAACCAACTTTTTTTTATCATCTCAGCCGCTCACAGCCGCAGGAGTACGAGCTGTGTAGGCCCCGACGCGGCTCTCCTCCCAGGAATCTTCGGGAAAATATATATATATTTTCAGTTCTGGGCAGTTTCCCACGTAGTTCTAACAATTGAGATAATAATGCTGAGGGGCCAGAAACTTCAAAGTAATAACTCAGGTTAAAGCAGGAAACGGGGGCGGCGGTGGGGGGGCATTTATTTATTTGTTATATTTATTTTGGTCACTTTTCTGGTCACTTAAGTTTATTCTTTGTCAGTATTTAATAACATAACTCAGGTCTCTTAAGTTATTTTTCTTTAAAACAATTCTGTTATGATTAAAAAAGTTGGTTAAATAAAGATTTAATTCGAAGTCGAAGTGTTTTTTATTAAAATTCAATCATTTAGCAATATTATAAAAAGTCCAGGCAGAGCTGTACATAAAATATGGTTTCAAATCTTTTCAATAATTATCGATATCGATCAATATGCATTTTTTTTTATCGATAAGCTTTTTTTCTATATCGCCCAGCCCTATGTTAGCATGAGGTGCTACGTGGACCCTACAGGGGTTGCACAGGCCGTCCAACTCCTCCAGGATGGCACATCAATACGTGCCATTGCCAGAAGGATTGCTGTGGCCTCCAGCAAAATCTAAAGAGCGTGGGGGAGATTCCAGGAGACAGGCAGTTACTCCAGGAGAGCTGGACAGGGCCATAGAAGATCTATAACCCATTAGCAGGACAGGTATCTGCTCCTTTGTGCAAGGAGGAGCACTACCAGAGTCCTACAAAATGACCTCCAGCAGGCAACTGGTGTGAATGTCTCTGACCAAACAATCAGAAACTGACTTCATAAGGGTGGCCTGAGGGCCCGGCGTCCTCTGGTGGGCCCTGTGCTCACTGCCCGGCACTGTGGAGCTCGACTGGCATTTGCCACAGAACACCGGAATTGGCAAGTCCGCTACTGGCACCCTGTGCTTTTCACAGATGAGAGCAGGTTCACCCTGAGCATATGTGACATACGTGAAAGGGTCTGGAGAAGCTGTGGAGAACGTTATGCTGTCTGTAACATCGTTCAGCATAACCGGTTTGGTGGTGGGTCAGTGAGGGTCTGACCTATATAGGCTAGACAATGGCACCCTGACTGCCATTAGGTATCAGGATGAAATCCTTGCACCCATTGTCAGACCCTATGCTGGTACAGTGGGTCCTGGGTTCCTCCTGGTGCACGACAATGCCCGGCCTCATGTGGCAAGAGTATGCAGGCAGGTCCTGGAGGATGAAGGAATTGATACCACTGATTGGCCCCCATGCTCGCCTGACCTAAATCCAATAGAACACCTCAGGGACATTATGTTTCAATCCATCCGATGCCGCCAGGTTGCACCTCAGAATGTCCAGGAGCTCAGTAATGCCCTGGTTCAGATCTGGGAGGAGATACCCCAGGACACCATCCGTCGTCTCATTAGGAGCATGCCCGACGTTGTCAGGCATGTTTACACCTAGTGGGGGATGTACAAATGACTGAATACCATTTTAAGTTGCTGCAATGAAATTTCAGCAAAATGGACTAGCCTGCCGCATCATTTTTTCACTGTAACTTTTGGGGTGTCTTTAAATTCAGCCCTCTGTAGGTTGATAATTTTTATTTCCATCAATTGATGAGGCATCCTTTTGTTCCTAACACATCACCCAGTCCGTATCTGTATAAATAAACAGCAGGATTCTTCCCCCCACTGAGATCTGATGCTTTTGCAAAGTGTTCCTTTAATTTTTTTGAGCAGTGCATTAATACCTCAGACTGCACACATTCATCTTTCTTGAAACAAAAGTATTATCACAAAACAGATGGAGCTTCAGGTTTTCCTTGTTTTAATGGCCTTTACTGCTGTTTTCTAGCTCGAATGCACAGATCTGCAACCTATCAGCAAGTCTATATTACTACTTTAGGCAGATGACTGCAACCATAAAGGCTGGAGTGAAAAAGGATGTCACACTCTTGATATATATTTTTGAAATTGCCATTTTGAAATTGTGTTTCTTAAAAATGTAGATTATATTGCAAATGCAATTTATTGTGTGTTGTTGGGGGCAATGTCAAGTTTTAGGATCCCATCAGATTATTTTAGCATGCCTTATGGGTGGTTTTTCTTTTTATAATTAAGGCTCGGACAGTTCTCTGTAGGATGAGCCAACCTGGTGGACTGTTAACCTGTTAACATGAAAGGTGAAAGTGAAAATCAAAATCTGTTTTATTTAGTGGATTTTAGGGTAATCAGGGTTAAAACATTTTGGAAATGACGCTGATTTTTTTCTCCACTACTTTGTCTATTAACCCTAACAAAATCAATAGTTTTGGGGGGGGGGGTTTGTAATGTGAAAAAGGTAATGGGTGGGGTGAGATACTTTAATAATTTACCTCCCACAGATGGCCAACGATTGGAGCATCAGCCCAAGAGTGCTCTGCATTTAGTCCCATGGTCCCATTCTTGAAAATGATCAGATTAAAGGACTTATCAAACCATCTAAAAGGAAAAAAAGACATACAATGTTTATAATAGATCCTTGGAAATGGCTCATGATACAAACTGGTGAAAATATCTTTAATTGTTCTCATCCACCTGTCGTAGCAGTTTCCATGCAGCAGGCACTTGGCATAACTGTCCAGAGACTTGACCTGGTTGTCTGCGTCGTAGCGCTGCTCTGTATCATCAAGGCTAACAAAGAAGGCTGCCTTCTCTATGGCATCCAGAGATTGCTTGTTTTTGCCATTTTTGAAGAACTGTTGTCGAGCCTTTGCCCAAGGGGTCCTAAAGAAGCCAAACAGAAAATCTGGTTTTGATTTCGTATCAAAAGAAAACAACAGAAGGTTTGAAAAATGTGTTGCTTTTGTAACACCATAATAAATTAAGTAAATGTATAAAACAGAAGTGATTCGAAATTGGAAGACCTTTTAAACTAAGACTGTACATCAGAGGGTTATTATTGAGAATAATGCTTAAAATGTTTTGTTTTTTTATTTTGGTAGCAACATTTATCTCCCAATCCACAAATTTATCAAAATGGTCATTTTTAGGGTATTTTTAAGGCAATAATAAAGAATACCCCCCTGACTGCATTCGGCTGCAGACCTCTGATGCGGTGTGGAGCTCCAAGCAGCATGCTCAGATTGCACATTAAAAGCTGCACAGAAGTCAGACCTCAATAAGGACTCCTGTAGATGTTGTCAAGGGTAAACCTGCCCCACTCAGATATTTCTGAAGCAGCAATAAATAACTTTTTTTTACCCCTAACAAATCCTCTTAAATGTCTCTGTGATGGTAAACTCTCATCTCCCCCTAATAGCTCTTGTGTGAAAACCACTAACAACTTCCTGTTCCTCTGACCCAGATAGCAGTTTGCAGCTTTCTACTCTCTTGCAGTAAAACAGCTTTATGCAACCTGAAATAAAGCCACTGGCTTCATTAAGCCCACGCTTGGTACGCCCAGGTGAATATAGATCAGTTTTTTATTTTGGCTGCTATGCAATAGCTTCTATTAGAAAAGGTAAAATACTACCCATCTCTTCAGAACTGTGGTCATTATTTGCATCTTCCAGCGGCTGAAGAGTAAGCGCTGTAGCTGTGAGGTGCAACTCACAGAAAGCTGTAAGTTTTCACAACAAGGTCCTCTAGGGAGAGCACCACTCAAAAATTACTTTGTGCTGCTTTAACAGTAACTAAGAAAAGATGTTTTAAAAATACACACTGGTGAGGTTGTATTTAGAGTATTTTTTCCCTCCAAGTATCGTATTCTGCTGTCATCACCTGTATTATGTGACATGCCAATCCATTCCTAAGCATTGTATAAAATGTTAGTTTTCCTATAGTATTCCTCCGTTTTCATGCAGGGTTCTTAATTCTTGGTTTAGTTTTAATGCAGTTGTTGAGATTACAAACAAACTTAAATGAAGACCAAATGTGAATTAAAAAACAGATATAAATGCATATAATCACACTTTGAGTGCAGTAGCTTCACTTAGTAAATGTTTTTCTGTGGACTTAATACATGTTATAACTTCTCCTTATTCAGCAGTGGCACTGGATGCAAGTGTTTGCCTTGCAAACAGAGTTGTCGGTTCAAGCCCTGGCTCAGGCCTTCGGTGTCGTTGTGTCCTTGGGTAAGAGACGTCACCTGCATACCTACTGATGGTGTTCGGACGGACTGGTGGCGCCAGTGTACGGCAGCCTCACTTCTGTCAGTGAGCCCCAGGGCAGCTGTGGCTACAATGTAGCTTGCCTTCATCAGTGTATGAGTGAATGGGTGGATGTTATGTAAAGCGCTTACAGGCAATTTATAATTTATGCATGAAATGTAGAAGTTGGTTTGTTGTAAAGGTAATATTAATCTTGGTAAATAATGATTTACAACAGTGGAAACAAACAGTAATCTGATTGGGCCATCTTGTTTTACAGAAAGCAGAGTTTAAATAATTTTAAACATTAATCTGAGCAGTTTGCTTAGAGGACAGAATACTGGAAAGCTATTTATTAGTGATTGCTGGAGTCATCGGCCACTGGTTTTTAAACTAGACTTTAACTATATCAATTCTCCAATAATAAAGGTAGTGGATAAATGTTTCATGAACTCTTTGATACAAATTCCCTAAACCATCTACAAAAAGACATAGATCTGAACTTGAAACTTTACTGAATTGACACGGCTATTTTTTTTTTTTCCTTGTTTATTTTACAGTGAGGACAACTAAAGGTCTCAGAGTTGAGCACAGAGTTTACACAAGCTCCAGATTCCACTTGATTACAGCACACAAAATGAACAGCTGTTGTGTTTGCAACACTGTCAAAAGTAAAACAACAAAGTAAATATATATCTGATTCCTGAAATTGCTTTTCAGGTTTGAGTAAGTACTTTGTCCTCATGTTTGGAATCTGTTTTGATTTAAAACTTTTCAAAATAATGTTCCTAAATATTAGCATTACTATGAATCACTAAACATAAATCTTGTCCCAGCTACCCTAGATCAGGCATCCCCAACCTTGGTCCTCGAGGCCGGCTGTCCTGCAGGTTTTAGAGGTTTCCCTGCTTTAGCACAGCTGATTATAATGATTGCAGTAGATCAAAAGCCTGTTAATCAGCTTTAAATTAAAATCAGCTGTGCTGGAGCAAGGAAACCTCTAAAACCTGCAGGACAGCAGCCCTCGAGGACCAAGGTTGGGGATGCCTGCACTAGATGACACAAACAATGCCGTCTCCCCCTCTCTAGCACCACCTACCTGTCTCCTGCAGTCAGCGCAGCTAGTTTTTCCTCTCCTGGCAAGGGCTCAGACTTGTCCGCCAAGATCCTCTCCATCTGCTGCTCGATCTCTCGTGGCAGCAGCAGCCGTCCGTCGTAAAACACCCACACCTTGAAGAAACGGCCTTTATGGTACACAGCAATGTGTTTGCTCTCGTTCATGTGCTGGAGCGTGTCTAAGAGAGGTAACGATGCCAGGGAACAAAGAGAAGTGGAGATACAAATACAATTGGAAGAAAGTTTGTGTGATTTTTACAACATTAAAACCATTAGATAATCGTCATTTTAAACTTAGAAATATTGGCATTGTTAAACTAAAGTATTTGGTAACGCTTTCTTTTAGTACACCATTAAACCATGTAATAACATGATAATAACAAAGCAAGTTACACTAATTTATTAGGTAAGAAGAAAAACTATGGAGAATTTTGGTAAGTTCTGTGCTTTCAATTTCAGACAAGGTAAAGTCAGACTTCTTAGATTTTAAACAGTTATTACCAGGTAACTCATTCATTTCACCGACAGCAATAAATTAATGTGTTATTATCTAGTAAAATGCTTTTTATTTTTTACTTGGTATAATAGAAAACCAAACCTAGAAGACAGCAAGCCAATTCTCTTAACTAAACTCTTACTTATATGTAACTTGTCTTCAGTTTTATAATGCTTTAGTTAATTGATCATAAGTTACAATTTACTTTGTTAGCTGTTGGAAGGTGGTGGCCAATAGTAGAAACTGTGATGTGGTAACCTAAAGGCAATTACCCACCAAAACTCTACATTTGTTACATAGTAACATACAATTGTAATAATTACCTGCAAGTAATTACTTTTAAATTATATACCTTTATGTTTTCCTGTTAGCAAGTACTATAGTGTAACTTGCTATGTTATTGTCGTGTTATTACTTGGTTATTGATGTACTGTAAAAGAAAGTGTTACAGTGTATTTTTGTTCTCAAAATATCTAGGATACAGACAATGAATGTCACATAGTTTTAATCCTAAGAACACCAGAGGTGTTAGTAACCATTTCTACACACAAGAATAAAACAATCTGACATCCACACTTTACCGCTTTATGAAATATACAATGAACTTGTGATTAGTAAGTTATGTAATGCTTCTAATAACAAATCTAAAGGGGCAGGACACAGGGGTGCAGTGGATGGGGTGGGAAGGAGGGGTACACTGAGCTGTAGCAGTGTTTGTTTGAGCACCTCGGTGCACAGCTAGACAACCAAATCGAGAGTATGATTTTATGTTTGGGTTCAGTAATGCTGTACTAGTGATATGAAGTGTTCAAACAAGCACTGATCATGTTACAGACAAGAAAACAAAAACATGGAACTTCACCCCAGGAAGCAACCAAAAGAACAACAATCTTTTTGGAGCTGTATAATATTAAGGTATCCAGCAATATCTAAGAATATTGTTAATGTAGTTACCAAGATAGGAAACATTGTTATTTTCTTAATGTTTTGTTTTGAGAGCATATACAGTATAAAGGCCCTAGATCAGGAATTCCCAAACCTCGTCCTCTGGGCTCTGTTTTTGTTTTCTTTTCTTCATGCATCAACACACCTGAAACAAATGGCTAGACTCCCTCACAATCAGTCATTTAGCTCTGCCAAGGTCAGGAAACCAACCTTTCATTTAATGTAGGCGTTACGAAGAAGTATGCATCTAAAAGAAGCAGGATAGTAGCTCTTTGGGTCCTATGTCTATAATACATTGGTGACATTTGCTTAAAAAAGGTTTTACAACAGCTGTGTCCGAGTCCATAGTCATTTATTTATTTAATTTAGTTTAAAATATCTACATTTACCCTGAAATATATTTAAAGATGATTTTGAATAGTTTGGAGGTAGGCCTTAGTTTTAAATATTCTGTCTAAGTACGAAACAGACCAAAGCCACTTAAACTGAAATGGCCAAAGAACCTTAACCAGGTCTACTCTCCCACTCTTAGATTTGACCATAAAATTTTTTTTCCCAGAAAGCATTTGGTTTCTTCCTATGGGCAAACTGCACACCTTAGATAGAGATTTGAGTCATTTTCTGACAGATGTCAGATTAAAAAAAGCAAATAAACCAGACAGGATGTCAGACAAGGGAAAAGTAAAACAGATCCAATACACTGACAAAGGTTTTCCAACCAATATTGCAATTTTAGATGCAATTTGCATTTAGATGTTTCACTCCAAGATGCATTGTTTTTTTTTTTTTTTACTTTGTAAACAGGCCTGTTCAGAGGCTGTTGTCGCAGGAATTACTCTTATTTTTACACATGGATCTATGCACAAGCTGCAACTCTCTATTCCCTACAGTGTAGCCGCAAACTAACTTTAACCACAATGATGCGACCTAAAGGGCTGGAGTGAAACATTCGTTTTACTCTGGAGTGGCTCTGATTTTAAAATTGTGTTTTGCTATATTGAGATGATATATTTCTCAGTCCTAGTCTTAATGTATGAATAGCTTCTAAAGGAATCTGGTGTTGGTTAAAGCACACTTTGTGAATGATTACTGAGCCAACGAGTAATAGTCAGTGTGAATCCAGACGAAGATTAGCAGCTGCCAACATGTACAAAACAGATGCTTTCTGGAGAAATGTTTTATTATTAGAAGAGATTCTGCTGTTTGGGCCTAATGACATGAACAATGTTTATGAGTATCAAAGTGAGGTTTCCAGAACTATGAACCCTGAAACAACACCTCAGTACACAATGTTGACGTCATGCTATGGATGTGGTTCTAGTGTACTGCACACAGTTGATCAAATAATTAGGCAGGAAGACCTCTGAATATTTATGTTTTTTCTCAGATCCAACAGTTAAATTCAGAAACGATTAGATGTTTCCACGTTAAAATGAGGCATTAAATATGGTTCACTGCATTGGGGCTATTCAATATCAGAAAAATCCAAAGATTTAGATATTAACAAATATTCAGATGACCTTATCAGTAGTGTAAAGTCTAATAGCATGTATTGTACCTGGTTATATAAGGTTTAAATGAAGCTGCTTGTTCAGGAAAACACTTTAACCTTTTTGAATGAAGCTCTCTTCACTCTTTTCTTGAGCTAATCTTAAAAGTAAACAAGGTTTGGAGGTTGGACTGACAAACTTTGTGCACTACTGCCTCAGCATCCACTAATAATATGAGATTTTAAGTGTCCTGCACTTTAAGCTGAACTTATGTCCGTCCTTTGCCTCTAACTGGTTATGATAAAACAAACTTGGTAGGAAGTAATTAACAGGACTGCACCGTCTGCAGAGAAGGTGTACTGCAATGGTAGAAAGCTAGAGTTTAGTGAGCTTCTTCTTCTTATGTTTTTTATGGGCGGATGGCAACCAACTTAAGGTGCATTTACCGCCACCTACCAGACTTGAGTGTGGTTATCAGTGATGTCAGAGGGAAGTTATTAATTCATACCTCAATGGTATGAACGAAGCTTACATATTATCTATGAATCAATATCTATACAAACTTACATTTAAATCAATATGTGTGAATATCCACATGCATATAAACACTTATTTATTTAAATATGATTAAATAATCAAGGTTTTTCTTTTATCTAATTAACTGATTTCTAGCAGAATTAGATGTATTTCCTAGAAGGCTTATAATTGAAAATCCAATTTTTTCTCTATTTAGTGTTACCTTTAGATGCTGACATTCCTATGAATACTTATCACGTTCCATTAATACATGTTCCACCGTTTCTATCTGATTACAAGTCCCTGTGTTATGTTTCCCTATAAGAGAACTATTAAGTGCAGTATGAGCAATGTCTATGTCGAGATATGACTGCCTCTTCTTTCCGCCTTCCTTGTACAACTCTTACCCCCCACAGTCTTTTGAATTTCATATAGATCTCTACCAGTGTCATGATTATCCCATTGTTCCTGCCAAATCTTACAGATTTTATTTTGAATTATATATTACCCTCACTTTTGCTTAAAGGAATACTTAAGTTAATAATATCTGATTTTAAGGCCTGTTTAGCAAATATATATACTTCTTCATTTCCTTCAATCCCTACATGAGCAGGAATCCAGACACATCGTATAAAAATATTCTTATTATGAAGCTGAACTAATAGTTTATATATATCTAATAACAAATGTAATCTACAAGACTTGCCAGATTTGATACTTAATAATGCAGCTTGACTATCTGATGCATTAACATAATTATTTCCTTCTTTAACATTTTCATCAGTAGCTCCTGAGAGCAGCAAAAGTCTACAGGCCTACTCAGAACACCTGATGTGAATGATTAAGTGGAAGGAGTCAATACTTGTTTTCATCAAAGTGAATTTCCAAACAGAGAAGCCTGTTTTGAGTTTCATGCAATTGAATACTTGAATGTAAATTTGTATGCATACATGCATTATTAACTTGTGGAAGTTTGATTATTTCCAACTTGAATACAGAAATGTCCTGTGGAGAAGGACAGCAGAAGTAGAGTGGAGGAGGCGGCACTGCTAAAGACTCTACCTGTCTCTACACCTGGGACACGAGACGTGTTGAACATACGCTCGTATTGGGATGAGCACATGGGGATAGTTTGTAGGAGCATGAGCTGAAAAGCAAAAGGGGAGAGTGAAAAAAAAAAAAAACCCACAGATGATGAAAGTAAATCACACAAAAAAAAAAATAAAACAGAGATGAAGCACCAGACACACAACTATATGGAGAAGAGCATGGAGAGGGACTGAAAGTAGAATTAAAATGGATTCAGGAAGAAGGACGGACCTCAGAGGAAAAGAGGCGACGACCAGAAATCAGTGCGCTGCCATCTCAATACCACCATCAAAACCCTGGACTTGAGATAAAAATGCTTCACCTACAATGAAATAGACTTTAGATCATTTTAACTAATCCAAATATGACTTTAAAATCTATCAGGGCTGTGATGATGGGAATGAGTAGTGGAGTCACCATTTCCAATGGCCGTAGGGTCGCGTGGCAGCGGGTCTGAGGGCGTGGCGGCTACGCCCTACTCTTACCTGTCTCCACACCAGGGATGCGGGAGGTGTTAAACATGCGCTCCCACTGAGCAGAACACAGAGGTACCTTGTTGGCCAGCAAGTATATCTAACGCAGCGTCCGTCAAAACCAAAGAACAAAACAGTAGAACAAAGACAACCAAATGTGAGCGTGTAACAGAGCAAGCTCATGCATTGGAATTTTTATATCAGATCAAACTTTTTATCTCAGAATTAATAAAGACTTTTGCATATTTTGCCACAGTGGTAAGAATCAACATCTGAGCATCATGCATACTGAAAAAAAAAAGAACTGACAATAATATATGAAATCATTTGACTAATGAGGTCAGTTAGTGTTAACACAGGCAAACAGCTTAGCTTTATCAGCAAATGCTATTAGGTTTCCAGTAGGAAAAGGGAAAAAGCTTACTGTGGCTTTAAAAGTCGGATTAGAAACAGAAGAGTTAATGTGTATCAAGTAGGGATGGGCCAGTTACTAGGTTCAGAGTTTATCAAAGTTTGAAAAGGCTACAGTTTCAGAACCAATACAACCTTCTGTCATATTATTTATGCAGTTTAAAGACTGTTAAAATTAAATTTTGTAGGAAAATTGGAAATCACTTTAGAAGCTTAAAGTAGCACCAAACTCCCGCACTTCCTTCTGTTACTGTGGCCTGCTGATCAGCAAGATGAATGAAGGCCACGGGACCTCTCCCTCACCAAGGAGAAAGAAACCATGTTTCTTTGTAAATACTTGGTTAAATTAACCTGTTTTATCAGACTGACATAGCTGTAAAACTTGATAAAGGAAAACAAACACCTGACAAATAAGCAAATGACTGGATGCTTTAGGCAGATGGCCTGATCACCTAATGTTGTTTTTTTGTACTTTAAATAAAAAATCTATAAAATATTACTACAGGAAAAAAAAATCTGAACAATAAACACCAAAATATATAGTAAAGCACAACCATTAAAATAAGCAGGTGTGTGTCTTTCAATTTTTAGTTCAAGGCTGTGTCTAAAGCTAAATAAATATAGGTTTTAAATTAAATTATTACAGTTGCCATATTTTCCAGGCTATAAGCCGCAACTTTTTTCCCCATAACTTTGAACCATGTGGCTTATAAGAAGGTGCAACTTTTCTGTGGATTTTTTCTAACAGCCAAAGGGGGAAGTCATAGTTGGACGTAGTAGGTTTTATTATTTTACAGCAGCAGAAATTGTTGCCTTTGTATTTTTTTCAAACAAAGCAGCCATATAAACTTTTGCATTTTTTAGTTCTTTATTATCTCAGAATTTTTGCTGCAGGTTTTTTTAATACTTTAAAAATTTAAACTGGCCCATACCTAGTATTAGCAATGATTAGTACGATTTCAAACTTCTAAGTACACAAGAAAAGGTGAAAGATAAAAAGTTCTTATGGAAAGCTTAAAGAACAGGGACAGTAAGATAAAACATATAATCCTATAATGTTTTATCTATTAAGGTATAGTCAAACACCTTTTGAAATAATTATATTAATAGCAACCTCACTGGCAAAGATAAAGTAGAGATAAATTGATAGAAGAAGAGACCAAATATCCGTCTACTCACTGGTTTGATCTGAGCTCTGTCCAGTTTTCTCCTGTAGAGCATGATGGCATGAATAGCATTACCTGCCCGGGCCGCCTGGCTGTTGGTGGGGCACACATACAGAAAGTCCTGCAGAGAAAAACGATTTATTCATAAAACAACCAGCATTTTTTGCATTTCAGGAACACAGGAACAGAGGGGTAAACCTCTTTATGCTAACAATGACTAATATACAAGCTTTGGCCAAAAGTTTAAATACACATATAATGTGAAAAAACTAAAAAAATTAATAAGAAACACATAATAATAAAAATAAATACATTTATTTTTACGCCAGTATTTATTTATCCAAAATATTTTTACAACAGTCTTGTGGATTATCTCTACTTCACACAAAGATCAGATCCATTCATACAGATACAATTTTCTAAACATTCTCCGCCTCTAACATTTGGTTAAGTGTCACTAAGCTGGCTGCATATGAAACACAAGCTTTCGGTGGCCCTCAAAGGGGCCCTGGGACAATTCTGGTTCAAGATTTGACTGCTCTTCTCATTAGAAACAGAAGTGTCTAATGAAGACAGCTTTAAAGCATGTTTCTAAGAAGGCAGAGGTCCGAGCTGTTCCTAAAGATTATCTGAAATTGGTGATCTGTTTGTGGCTGTTGTCCTTATGGATAATTCCACCAGTGAAAATGTCCAACTATTTGGTTAAAACTGTAACCATCATATAAATTAATACTAAAGATTGAGTCTGCATGAAGTGAAAACTGCCGAAACAGTAACGTCCCCATCCACATCAAGGTCAGATTAACAATAACATGGACTGTATTCACTGGCTAACAAAGAAATACATTCTGCAAAATGTAAACCTTTAAGCTTCACTGGAATTCCCAGCTGCCCATGTGGATAAACCAAATGTTTTCTGGGTAAAGGTTTTATGGTTATACTGCTAGCAATTACAAGAAGGAATGTTTGAGGAGCCTAAAAACCCTGTTGAGCATGGTGGTGGCAGCATCAAGATGTGGGGTAATCTTGCTGGCAGTAGTTCTGCTTTACTTTGCTAAGTGAAGCAGTAAATAGTGAGAACCCAGGGCTACCTTCAAATACTTCTACCTTAACTTAAATCAGTTTGCTAGTACAAACCTGGACAAAAACACAATCCCAAACACATCTAGGAGACACACCGATGTAGGTAAGCTCTTTGTATAAGTAAGGTAAAAGCATGCAAAATTTTTATTCCATTTTATCATCTTTATTAATTATAACATTTCTTTACATTTCCTAAGAGCTTATACTGCAAACTTTTACATCATCAGATCAGAGGTGCCTTTGGGGAAATAATTCTTATTTCAGACCAGTGACATATAAAATAAATATAACTGGATATCAGGCTCGTAAGAATCTTTTCTAAAATGCTTAACTCTGCCAATTAAACCTTTAGACGTCTTCCTCCAACTTGAGAAATAAATTATTTAATTTGTTGGGTGAAAGGTTTGCAAGTTGCAAGAAAAATAGGTTAAAAACATTTAAAAAATTTCAACATTCTTTCCACTTTTATTTGAATAAAAAGCAAAATCAAAAGCAAAAATTGCTTGCCAGCTGACACTAAAGCCACGTCACTTACCATGGCATAATAGTTGCTGTTGACCATGATGGGGCCACGGCCTCTCAGGTAAATATACTCTTCCCACCAGTCACTAACCTGTGCCAGAGATACAGACGATACAGAGAAGATTTAAAAAAAAAAATAAAAAAATTTAAAAAAAAGACCAACAAAATCAAGCAATCTGCGTTTGATAAAAAAAAGAAGGATATTGAGTGAGACTTTTAATGAAAAAAATAAATTAATAAATACATAGAGGAGAAAGACATTTTTTCAAACTTACATAGTTTGAAGCCCACCAGGATTTGAGTTTGAGGTACCACTGCACCCTGGGTCCTAGATTCTTCTCAAAGTCTTTAGACAAGGCCTTCATCCTTTCAAACTGCTCGTCATCCATCAGTGGACGCACCGACTCCAGGTACTGTCAACAGAAAGAGTCCCGCAGGGAGATACAAAGGAATGAGCCTTCCAAGAAAGACAGTGTATAAAAAAAACTACCGTATTTTCACGACTATAAGGCGCACTTAAACGTCTTTTTTTTTCCTCAAAATGTGCGGTGCGCCCTATGGTGCGGTGCGCCTTATGTGTGTTGTAACTGCGACTTTTGAGACCACCTCATTGAGGAGATGATGAAAGAGTGGCTGAATGTAAGGAGGCCAGGTGTTTTTTTTCCACCCCTCACCATCGCTGCTAATATGTAACTCCATGCGTGCCCATCTCACAGCTGCATCTCACAGCTGATGTGAAAAACATGGGGAAACAAATTAACGCTGCTCGACATCGGTGTGAACCGGACCCAGCAGGTGCAGCAGAAGCAGCGTGTTTACATGCAAAGTCAATGGTTGACGCGCATATAGGTGCAGCAAAAGGTCCTGCAGCGCATTTTGGTGCAGCACGTCGGGAGCGTTTAAGCATCTGAAGCGCCGCCAACGCGCTTCTGCTGCTCGAGATGGAAAAATTTAAGTTTTGCTGCTGGACGCGCCGCATCAACCAATCAGGGAAGCTGATCTGGGAGCTGCCAGCGAGACAGACAGCGCTCTGATGACATATGATATTAACGCAAATGGAAAAGGCTGGGTGGATGCGTGGCTGAGGCAGGTGTATGTGAGAAGACTAGGTGGTTTTTTCCACGCATCACCATCGCTGCGTGCCCATGTCACAGCCGATGTCAAAAAAAGGTGAATCAAATGAACGCTGTGCTCGCCGTTATCCCGGGGGTCTGACAAAGGAGCTTCAACCGCTCGACATCGGTGTGAAGCAGCCGTTCGAAGTAAGGCTGCGAGCGGCGTGGGAGCGATGGATGACCGACGGAGACCACAGTTTCAGGATAAGAAGGCAGCGCCGGGCAGATTACGCCACAGTTTGCGGATGGATTGTAGATGCTTGGACTAAAGTGTCTGCTGGCTCTGTTGTTCAAGCTTTCGCAAAAGCCAGCATTATTTCTGAGGAGCTGCGCTGCACGGAAAGTGACTGACAGCGAAGAAGGGGAAACTGGCATGTCTGATTTAGCGCAGCTGTTTTATTCAGAAACAGAGGATGATGACTTTGATGGGTTTGATTAATACTTTGTAATAAATACATGAATAAAGCACAATCATACTCAGTTTTGCTCCCGCTGTATTTTTCTCCCTGAAAACTTAATTCAACAGCATCCCCGGCGCGTCTCCTCCTCTTCAGCGCGGTGGCTGGCAGGTGTTTTTTCATCTAAATAATCTAAATCTTGCAGCTATATTTGCTGTGATCAGTGGGAATAAAGTAGTTTTAATATGTTTTTAAGTGAGAAAGTCCACCTGAAAACTTAATAATTGCAGTCAGTTCATCCAGATTATCTATTTCTGTCGGAGGCGCTCAGACCCCCACATACCAGCGGTGCGCCGACAGGAGAAATCCTTTCGTTCACCGCGGCTGCTGGCAGGTGTTTTTCATCTAAATAATCTAAATCTTGCAGCTATATTTGCTGTGATCAGTTGGAATAAAGTAGTTTTAATATGTTTTTAAGTGAGAAAGGCCACCTGAAAACTTAATAATTGCAGTCAGTTCATCCAGATTATCTATTTCTGTCGGAGGCGCTCAGACCCCCACATACCAGCGGTGCGCCGACAGGAGAAATCCTTTCGTTCACCGCGGCTGCTGGCAGGTGTTTTTCATCTAAATAATCTAAATCTTGCAGCTATATTTGCTGTGATCAGTGGGAATAAAGTAGTTTTAATATGTTTTTAAGTGAGAAAGTCCACCTGAAAACTTAATACCGTATTTTCACGACTATAAGGCGCACCTAAACGTCTTTTTTTTCCCTCAAAATGTGGGGTGCGCCCTATGGTGCGGTGCGCCCTATCTGCGGACGTTGTTGAGACCACCATGAGTATGTGAGAACCTTAAAGGGGGAAGTGTGGGCGTGGCTTGTGTATAAAAGAACAGGTATGTGCTGTATGCAGAACATTGTTGTCTTAACAACCCTGGAAATGGCAAAGAGACACGCCTATGAAGCCCAGTTTAAACTGAAGGCTATCAGCTACGCAGAGGAACATGGAAATCGAGCAGCTGCGAGAGAATTCAATATAAATGAATCGATGGTTCGCAAGTGGAGGAAGCTGGAAAACGAACTCCGACTGGTGAAGAAGACGCAGCTGAGTTTCCGCGGACATAAGGCGAGGTGGCCGAGTTGGAGGAAAGACTGGAGCGCTGGATCGTGGAGCAAAGAACGAGTGGGGCCAGCGTTTCAACGGTCACTGTTCGACTAAAAGCAGTAAAGCTGGCGGAAGAAATGAAAATTGAAAATTTTCAAGGAGGTCCATCGTGGTGCTTCCGTTTTATGAAACGGTGCAATTTTTCCATCCGGACCAGGACTTCTGCAGCAAACACATCGCTGACAAAGTCATCCAGCCAAGCCACATCACCAACATGGACGAGGTGCCGCTCACTTTCGACATCCCGGTGAATCACAGGGTGGAGAAGAAGGGGACCAGCACTGTAGCGATACACACAACGGGGTATGAAAAGGCGTCGTTTACTGTTGTGCTTGGCTGCCACGCAAATGGACAGAAACTGCCGCCTATGGTGATTTTTAAAAGAAAGACTTTGCCTAAAGAGACTTTTCCAGCTGGAGTCGTTATTAAGGCGAATGAAAAAGGCTGGATGGACGAGGGGATGATGAAAGCTTGGCTGAGGGAGGTGTATGTAAGGAGACCAGGTGGTTTTTTCCACGCATCTCCATCTCTGTTAATTTGTGATTCCATGCGTGCCCATCTCACAGCCGATGTGAAAAAAAAGGTCAAAGAAATGAACGCTGTGCTTGCTGTTATTCCGGGAGGTCTGACAAAGGAGCTTCAACCGCTCGACATCGGTGTGAACCGCCCGTTCAAAGTAAGGCTGCGAGCGGCGTGGGAGCGATGGATGACAGACGGAGAGCACAGTTTCACTAAAAGTGGAAGGCAGCGGCGGGCAAGTTACGCCACCGTTTGCGGATGGATTGTAGATGCTTGGACTAACGTTTCTGCTGGGACTGTTGTTCGAGCTTTTGCAAAAGCCGGCATCATTTCCAAGGAGCCGCCCGGCACGGAAAGTGACTCTGA
The DNA here is from genome assembly GCF_016077235.1 of Cyprinodon tularosa. Lineage (NCBI taxonomy): Eukaryota > Metazoa > Chordata > Actinopteri > Cyprinodontiformes > Cyprinodontidae > Cyprinodon > Cyprinodon tularosa. The sequence goes on along the minus strand of NW_024038015.1, from coordinate 1,699,483 downwards.
CAGCGAAGAAGAAGGGGAAACCGGCATGTCGGATTTAGCGCAGCTGTTTAATTCCGAAACAGAGGATGAAGACTTTGATGGGTTTGATTAATACTCTAATAAATACTTGAATAAAACACAATCATACTCAGTTTTGCTCCAGCTCTATTTTTCTACCTAAAAAACTTAATTCAACAGCAGCCTCTGGGCCGCGGGGCATCCTGGCTCACCTCAGCAGGTGTTTTTTTCATCTAAATAATCTAAATCTTTTTAAGTGAGAAAGTCCACCGGAAAATTTAATCATTACAGTCAGTTCATTCAGATTATTATCCTGCCTATGTTTTAAGTTAATTTATGCGTCAATAAACGAAGAAGAAGGGGGAACTGGCATGTCTGATTTAGCGCAGCTGTTTAATTCAGAAACAGAGGATGAGGACTTTGATGGGTTTGATTAATACTTTGTAATAAATACATGAATAAAACACAATCATACTCAGTTTTGCTCCAGCTCTATTTTTCTACCTAAAAAACTTAATTCAACAGCAGGCTCTGGGCCGCAGCGCATCCTGACTCACCTCAGCAGGTGTTTTTTTCATCTAAATAATTTAAATCTTTTTAAGTGAGAAAGTCCACCTGAAAATTTAATCATTGCAGTCAGTTCATCCAGATTATTATCCTGCCTATTTTTTAAGTTAATTTATGCGTCAATAAACTGTATCAGAGGAGTAATCACAGCCCTGTGTCATCAGCGATGTGTCTCTCACGGCAGGTTCCCAGGTTTTAATAATACTTTGTAATAAATACACCTTGCAGCTTTATTTGCTGTGATCAGTGGGAATAAAGTAGTTTTAATATGTTTTTAAGTGAGAAAATCCACCTGAGAGGACATGTACCTGTATATAAAAAACGCGCCCTATAGTCCGGTGCGCCTTATGTGTGTGTTAAATACAGAAATGGCACACATAACTGAGAGTGCGCCTTTTAGTCCGGTGCGCCTTATGGTCGTGAAAATACGGTAATTGCAGTCAGTTCATCCAGATTATCTATTTCTGTCGGAGGCGCTCAGACCCCCACATACCAGCGGTGCGCCGACAGGAGAAATCCTTTCGTTCACCGCGGCTGCTGGCAGGTGTTTTTCATCTAAATAATCTAAATCTTGCAGCTATATTTGCTGTGATCAGTGGGAATAAAGTAGTTTTAATATGTTTTTAAGTGAGAAAGGCCACCTGAGAACTTAATAATTGCAGTCAGTTCATCCAGATTATCTATTTCTGTCGGAGGCGCTCAGACCCCCACATACCAGCGGTGCGCTGACAGCAGAAATCTCTTCATCAGCAGCCTGTAGGCTGGGCAGCCTGGGGTTCACCGCGGCTGCTGGCAGGTGTTTTTCATCTAAATAATTTAAACTGCAGGCACCAGGATACCGGCAATAAAAGCGAACATATTCCGTCGGCAGGTTTCAGGATTTTAAGTTAATTTAGGAGTGACCACAGCGCTGTGTCATCTGCGATGTGTCTGTCTCACGGCCAGCTGCCAGGTTTGATTAATACTTTGTAATAAATACATGAATAAAGCACAGTCATACTCAGTTTTGCCCCCGCTGTATTTTTAAATACGCAGTAGAGGTATTTAAAGGTAGTAGAGGACTTGTACCTGTATATAAAAAACGCGCCCTATAGTCCGGTGCGCCTTATGTGTGTGTTAAATACAGAAATGGGACACATAACTGAGAGTGCGCCTTTTAGTCCGATGCGCCTTATGGTCGTGAAAATACGGTACTAAGAAATTTCTCCTGCAGTTTAGTGAAGAATTTCCCCACAGAAGGAATATCACTTTTTACCCACTTTGTCATTAATGCATTTTTACTACTTACTCATTCAAAACATTATCTCCATTCCAACTCTATAACCGCAATAAATTCTAAACTAGCATTGGGTGCAAAGTTCCATGTCCGCTGAACTTGGAAGTGAAAGTTACCCTTCTGCAGGTGTCCTTGACTGAGGGAACAGGTAGCCGCGGCAGGGAGTTCTGGAAACTGTAGAGCATCGGCTTTCTGCCAGAGAACACCTTCACCAAAAGCTGAACACAAGGGAAAGGAAAAACTTAGTGCTCTGTGAGATATCTCATTTTGCAAAACATTATATAAAACATAAGTATAAAAAAAAAGGTTTGAAATCAGAAAGTTATCATTTGAACATAAAAAGCCCAAATGGAAGAATATAAACTAAATCAATTTTGACTTAACCTGAAAGATTTGGCCACAAGCACCACTAGTGTTAACCAACTATGATTTTCTACTCTTTTTAACTTTCATATTTAAATTCCAAACACACGAGGAAAGTATGACATTTTGAATTATAACACTGCAAGACAATCTAAAAATAACTACAAATTTATTAAATCAAGTGTATTTACCCTTAATTTAAGATGATTTTCCAATGGAATGAGTATTTTTACTCCCAAAATAAGATTATTACATAATATGCACTAGAAATAAGACAATTCAATTGCTTTTTTTCTTATTTTAAATGTAAATAGTCTTGTTCCATTGGCAAAGTGTCTCATTTAGCTCCTTAATTCAAGAAAAAATGTACTTATTTTAACAAAAAAATGACTTAGATTTCATTTCATGTTATAATTAAAAATGTCATACTTTCCACATGAAAGTTTTTATTATGAATTTCTAACAGTGTCAAGGCTTTAAAAGAGGACCTAGAAAAACCCAGAATGAATGTTGACCATCTCACCAGCCACAGGCGAGTACCGAAGGGCAGAGACCCGTGGCGTGACTCCATCCAGCCGTGCCATGACAGCAGGCACTTCAGAACATTCCTCATGATCATAATGATGGTGACCCAGAGGCCCGTGCCCACCAGAACCCCTCCGACTATCCTCTGGCTATCTGTGGACATGTATTGGCTGCAGGTGGAGGGAAGGAAAACAAAAACGTGTAAAACAACTAAGATTATATTAAGTAAAAGCCATTTAGATTATTTTTTTACTTCAAGAAAATTCCCATCTATGGTTCTACGCAGCACAATGGAAACACTGGAAAACAAAGGACTGCTGGACAAGACCTGATCTGATTTCAAAGATAGCAGGCACTATGTGCAGATTACGCCTTCATTATACAAACCAATAGGCGTAGATGCAGAAAAAAACACGAGCAACCAACTAAATCATAAACTCTGTGTAATCGTGATCATGGAAGAAATGCAGGAAGTGTGACTCTCGCCAACACGTATTCTAAACTTACGCAACAAAAACAAGAAGGTACAAAGAATTCCTGCTTGGCATCACAAGAAACTTGAATGCTGTTATAAAAATAAAACCGGAATGAGGAACTCACTCATTAATGTTGATAAAAAATAAATTCAGATTTAGGAGAGGACAAAGTGTTCCTGTAACTCTAAACATCATAAACATTGTTATCAAACTGAAGGCGCGGCTGATGACCAAGAAGAAACCGCCATGGATAAACTACTATTCACCCAGATTAATCTTTCTTTAATCATGCTTCATAGTTATTAGCCAATCTTCTGTGGAATGCTGCTTTATTGGCCTCATTATATCCTTCAGCACTTTATTGTGGTCCATGTTGTTCATAAAAACAACACCGTGCTCACCTGATGGGTATGTGTTGGCCTAATTTGGCAATCAGTCCCATGGAAGGATCCAGCTGTTTGTATTTGTTGTAGGACATGTATGAAACGACCACGATCATGAAGCCAGCCGGGCTGCCTGGGTACACGCCAGTCATTACCCCATTCTGCGAAAGTGAAAGGTAAACTCACAATAAACAAAGCTAGCATAATAATCTGTAAAACCATGACATCACTCATCGCTGTTGGTGATAAAGTCACTAAACATAGAAGGGCAAACTATAAAAACAAAAAGAAAAAGAAAGAAGAGCTGGCAGGTCTTTAGGGTCGAGTCATTCAGTATGACTGTGTGTAAACAAACCTCTGAGCCAAAAGTTAGCGCACAAAGAACTCTCAGGAAGGTTACGGTCACAGTTTGCAGTTCATGTCAGATCGGCTGACCTCCCGGTTAAACAGCTTAGTGTAACTTTGTTAACAAGTGTACAGTAGAGGATATTGCATCGCATCGTCTCTACTAGTATTTCTGTCGCCTGTAAACCAATGCAAAGAATCCTAGAAACTACAAGGGGACGAGTCTAGCGGCTGACGAAGTCTCTGTCAATATTCAAGAGAAATTGCGTTTTCTTTTGCAGATAACCATCTGGACATTGCCCCTCAATACGTCCGACAGCTCTCACCTTAAACCGAATGAACCTTTTCTTCCAGGAGTGAAGCCCAGAAAGGTAGACCTGGCGTAGAGCCTCGTGGCACAGTTGTAGGTCGATGCCATCGGGGGTGACGGTGAACTGAAAGGCCACCGCCTGGTGAGCTTCTGCCATGGTGGCTGCTGGTTTAAAGGCACTGAAAGGAAGCAGAAAAAACAAACATAACAGAAGAAAACTGTAAATCATTTCAACCTCAAAAAATACTCTGTCCAGTTAAAAGGCGACAAAAACGCAGTGAAACCCTAACCAAAAGCCCATAAGAGGGCATTTCCACTTTAATTAGAAAGCAGCTCCTATCGTATTTCTTTAAGTTTGATGCATCTTTGGATTTGGAGGTGAGTAGATTCTTGATTGCACAGAGAGCATTGAGTGGCTTGTTATTAAGAAATATGTTCAGGCCATTGCTTTGAAATGGGATTTGCAAATACCTGGAATAAAAAACAAACGGTGGCGCTAACGCTAAATACTTGCTGCAGTATAAAAGGCAATACCTGCCCTAAATCTGTAGAAGTGACATTAATGTAAGTGGCAATCATCTGCAGGGAATATCAGAAGTAAACATGGTTTGACAAAAGGTCATATGTTAGATCACACTCAGTCGCTACATGTGGATATCTGCATAAACAAAGAAGAACAATGTCTTACATTGATCAGTTTCTGCTGCAGATCTTCAAAGTAACAAGTCCTCATTTTAAAGACGACCGGAGGAATTGCACAATTTCATGTCATCCTACAGTTTAATCCTTTTAAACAAACAACTCAACAAATGCTTAAAGAACTAAATAACTGAACAAGGACAGTCTAAAAAAAGAATGACAGGTACTTTCTTAAAAGGAAAGGAACCGTCAGGTGACATGGGCTTTACCGCAGACTGAGACTGCAGGTGCTTCTTTAGACTTCTTCATCTTAATAATATTTTCTTTTTCCATTTGTGTTTATATATAAGCTAAACCAATCCCACATTGGCCGCATGGCGAGGGAGGGTAGTTCCACAAAGGTTATAGAGTCAGCATGTTCTCCACATGCATATTTAGGTGATCTGGCTTTCTCCCAACGTTAAAGACATAATTAGCAGGTAAGTGAGTCTTACTGAATAGTCCTTTGTTTTGAATGTGTGTGTGCATGCTCATCATGCACGTATGAATGACTGTTTCTTTATCTCTCAGGAAGGTGTCAGTTTCCCTGTAAAGGATTAGTGCACCAAACCTCTGGCCAGATGAGTGTTGGAGACATGCATCAACTTTTGGCCTGTTCTGCAGACTTTCACTGCCCTTGTTGTGCGTTTCCAGTGGTTTACACATAAGGAGAAGAGGAAACGTTGTTAAACAGCTGATTATGACATTATAATACTCAGCTACAGCCATGAAAATGGAGAGGAAAACATCTAAAGCTCTCTGATTTTGGGCTTGTTTTGTGGACGTGTGTTCTAGAATCAGGACGCGGCGTTTCTACGCTTGCAGTGGTGGGAAGGAGCAGAGCAGCAACGTGTGAGCAGCCAGTCCCTTCCCCCAGCATCACATGATCCACCCTGTGCTGCAGAAACTAGGGGAAAGGTCGCAGCGCTGCAATGCATGGAAACAGGGAGAAACAAAAAAAAAACTGACAACTGTGAGGAAGCAAAAGCGTCTTAAACCTGCAAAGCAAGTCATTTCGGATGACAATACAGCCACCAAGAGACCACAGCTCTGTTTTACGCAAGGCGATTTGTAATTATTATAACAGACAAATGCAGTACAAGAAGTACTGGTTCACCCAATGTCTGGAGGTGATCTTAATTATACTGCTATAAACCCTTCAGTGTCTTCCTGCTAAAAAAAATTTCCAGATCTAAATTGCAACCGGATTTAAAAATAAAAGCTATTAGACCAAAAAAATACAAAAAAGGTAACATGGCAAGTATTTTTCCACCTACGCCACCCACATGCTTAACCTAAAATAAGGTGACTTATATATCCCATAACACCAATTTCCATATTTAATTTGATTTAAACTAAAGTAGGAACAGAATGAGTTTAGATTAAAATGGGATCACACCCTTACCTTTAGGACACGGTGACCAGACAGGTATTACTGACCTTCAACAGGCAGGTGACATACCTCAAAACTAGTAACAACTTTTATACTTTAACAAAAAAACAAAAACAAAAAAAAATATGCACACTCTATATTACTAAATTACTTGACATCAGGATGATTAATTACGCTCTATTATGGAGCTGCCAATTGTTTTGTCCATTGAATGACCTTTAATTGGACTTTTGCCTACATTTATGCTCTGGCAAAATAAATAAATAAACAATATTTACAAATATGAAATAAAATAGTAACAGTTGAGCCATTTCCTCTAAGTTTTGTATTATTTATTTACAATTTAGCGAAGGATTTAAAAATATCTCATCTCGACCAGCTGTCACACTGAGCACATCGTAGCGGTTTTATTGATATAAATAAATATATATGTGCGCATTTTAAGAACAAAAAACGCAAACTTTGCCTTTTAGTAGTGAAGGCCAAAACAAGGTCTCCAGCCCGCGAGGCATTTCAACGTCAACAGTTTTAAAGGAAACCTTTCACCTATTTCAATACAAACAAGTGAGAAAACTGGCTGTCTGAGGGGCAGTAAGGACGTGATATTTTTACATATTTTCCTTTCACTTGTGCTATTTCTCTTTCCTTTTCCAGCTACCGCTTAGACACCAACTACGGGAAATGAATTCATTAATAAATACGAGCCCGTGGACTAAAACCAAGATAAAGCTCTCACCTGTGTCCTTTATTTCAGAGTGGGGAAACCGAGGGTCTCTAGGTGGAGGAAGAAGAGGCGCGTCTGCTCTGACTGCGCTGCGATGGTTGCTAATGTTCGAGGCTCTGCATGAATGGGAGAAGACCTGTATACTGGGCCCCGCCCACTTCTGGCCACGTCACGCAGCGCTCCTGGATGAAACAGCGCCCTCTGTAGGTCAGAATCCTATCTTGCATGAAAGAACAGAGATCATGATGTTCATTCTGTTTACCTCAGTCCAGCAGAGGCGTAGCAAGAACATTTTAATAAGGGTGGCCATGCAATAACCAATGTACACTGGGGGGGTGGCCGAAAGTGGATTGGAGCCAGAACCTCAGGTTCAATCGACACTGTTCCAACAGCAGGGGTGGATCTAGATAGGGGGCCAGGGGTGGCCATGGCCACCCTTACCATTTTTTCCCCCTCTGAAAAAGATGGTGGCAGCAGTGATACTCTCCAGTGGAATATTCAAAACATTTAAATTTTTCATATATTACTTACTCCAGACCACTCAGGTCTTCTGGCTCCAGCCTGCTCTGCATACCTAGAACCAGAACTAAACATGGAGAAGCAGCATTTAGTTCCTATGCTCCACTTATCTGGAACAAACTTCCAAAAAACTGTAAAAGTGCGGAAAGCCTGAGTTCCTTTAAATCAAGACTAAAAACACATTTGTTTAGGATTGCCTTCGGTTGTTCTAGTTAAATAGTTCAACTGAAAATCATTAGATCAACTTTTTTATTTTCAACTGTTTTTAATGTTCTTTTTTGTCTCTGCATTTTTTATTTAAATTTTTTCCCTACTTGCTTTGATTCTGTTTTATTTTCCTATATTTTAATCATGTAAAGCACTTTGCAATGTCTTTGTACTTAATTGTGCTATGCAAATAAATTTGCCTTGCTTTGCCTTTCTATTTTTTTTTTAATAGATTCATAATTACTTGACAACAAAAACACTATGGTTAATTATACACATCAATATACTAACATTAAAGATGATAAGTACAGCACTCTTTTCAGAACTAGATTTTGTGTTTTATGGGGTAAAGAGAAAATGATGTGTTTTTGCATTCATCTAGGAGTCTTCAGTGAAATCAGAGATAGATAACTATTTTGATAAAAACTTATTAAATAATCAATTTAGACGGTGTAGACATTAGTACTTGTTAATATTGATTTTATGCAGAATGATTATTGATAAAAGTAGGTAAGTAATGACGATGGAAAACATGTTCGCCCCTGAACTCCAAACTGAAAGAATTTTATCCACTATACCTTTTATATAAAAAGCAGGGATGTTTAAATATATGTGTCTATTTGTTAGCAAAGGCTGTAGGAAAGTATAGTTTGTATTATCTTTGGCTTGACCCTGAGTTTCTAGTGTCTATCCGCTTTCAGCCACCCCTCAGCGTACATTGGTTATTGCCTGGCCACCCTTATAACAATTTTCTGGCTACGCCTCTGTTCAACAGGAAAACGAACAACTACAACATCCATTTGTTTCTAAATAAAGTATAACTATACTTTTCTACAACTGTCACTAACGAATAGACACATATATTTAAACATCCGTCCTTTCTAGATAAAGATATAGTGCATACAATTCTTTCAGGTTTGAGTTCCGAGTTGAACATTTTATTCATTGTCATTAATTAACAACTTTTATCAATAATCATTCTGCATAAAATTGATATTTTACAAGTACTAAAATCTACATAAATTGTTTATTTAATAAGTTTTTATTTAAATATTTATTTATCAATGATTTCACTAAAGACTCCTGGATCACTTGCAAAGACACATCATTTTCTCCTTACCAAAAAACACAAGTTTTAAAAAGAGCAGGAATTCTGTATTTATCATCTTTAATATTAGTATATTGCTCTGCATAATTAACCACAGTGTTTTTGTTGCCGAGCAACTGTTAACATCTGAAAAATGAAAATGTTTTGAATATTCCACCTGAGAGTATTCCAGCTCCTACCATCTGTATTAGAGATAAAAAAATAGTAAGAATGGCCACAGGGGTGGCTAATGTTTGGCTCAGGGTGGCCCCCCATCTAGCTCTGCCCCTGGTGTCCAGCATTGCATAAGTGGGAAGTGGGGGTGGGTATGCATTTCTTTTTCAGATTAGTCATGATTATTTTTAGTAAACTCTTTCTTTCTTTTTTTTTTTCTTTTTTTCTTCTTTTTTTGAGTTTTGTGACGGTGATATTTTTGTGGTATTATTATTTTTTTTTTTTTCGGGGGTATTGATTGAAAAAATTCCAATAATCAAGCTACAGTGTCCTATTTGTATAGGGTTTACCAAATGGTTAGGGCTGCTGAAGTAAATAATGTAAAAATAATGTTCATTGCCTGGTGGAAACGGATTAAACTCCATGTTGAAAGCTGTTAAGAGAGTGATATCACCTAAAGTATTTAGGTTATATACGTAAACTACCTTCATAAATTTGAAGTTAGGAATTTCTCACCAATCACCCAGTCCAAACATTAGTCTCTCAGCAATTAAAGCTTTCTAATAAAACTCTTTATCAAATTTAGTTCTAGAAATATTATGAAACTTTTTTTTCTTTTCTTTTAAAACATTTTAGCTCTAGTTTTCTATTTAGGGTTGTAGTTCTTCTTAAAGGTGACCCTCCACTTCAATCTTTCCAAAAATTCTTCTGCATCTCCACAATATAATGCTTCCTCCACATTTCTCTGTATGAGGAGTATGGGGCAGTGAGGGAGACATGCAGTGTTTGTTTTCTATCACATTAGGTGCTTTGCATGTGACACCATGTTCAGTTGCTGTTCCCTTCTGGCCAAAGTCCCTTTTCCACACGTTTGCTGTGTAGCTTGTGGCAAATTTTAAACAGTGTGGAGGAATTGCTTTTCTATGTTTTTTTTTTTGTAGAATAAATTTGCAAGCATGTTTAATTTACCTTTGAACACACAGACATTTGCTAATTTTTGTTTCCTCTTGAACATTACATGCTTTGTTTAATTAAACTTTAAGTAAAATATACCATCTGGGATGGCATATATTATTGTAACTGACCAAAGTATAAAGCAGTAGCTGTTTTGAACAGTTATTCCTGAAAGCACAAACACTACTTCAGTTTAATCAAAGAGGCACACACTACAATCCTCAAGTGATCTAGATGAAAAAGTTTGGTAAATTATTAGAATCACTGCTGAAAGTCAAGTTCAAGAAAGTCAAGTCTAAATCCTAATAGAGTTCACTTTATTATGATCAATTACCACCTTCAAACATTTCAAATATAAACATTTAAAAAGGGAAACTAAAATGTATATTTTTGTCTATTTTATGGCTGAAACAATGAATCAGATTAATCGTGATTGATCGATTATTGAAATAATTGTCAGCTAATTTAGCAGTCGATTAATCGTTATCTGGAGTATAGAGACTATAAAATATGCCTTAAGCTGACAGAGCAACCAACAAAAAATTGTAAAAGTTAAGTTAAAAAAAAATGTCTGTCAATACACTACTATTCAGAACTCCTCAAATGGAAAAGTTTTATTTTTACCTGGTTTAGTTTCGCAAAAAGTCTTTTTTGAGGAACCTTTTGCTATCTGATTATTAATCGATTAATCGACAAAATGCTTAACTGATTAATCGATTTGCAAAATAATCATAAGTGGCAGCGCTAAGCTATTTATATATCAGTGATTAGCAAGGAACTTTGACTCTTTTAGTTTGTATCAGATGGAAGGCTTGAGAAAAAAAATTATTTCTGTGGTGGTTGGTTTATCCAAATAGAACTCTGTATAGCTTGCCTGGAGAATAAAGTCAGGGTAGTTTGTTTGCAGAATATATAGGCTTTGAAGAGAGGTTTGCTGTCCTTTCCCTGACCCTAGATGTGTTGCATGCATGGAGAGAAGGCCAGCTCTAAGGATCCCACATGTAGACCTAAATACTTTTTTGAGATGACGTATAGATTACCCAAACCACTCAGTAATGGCTGAACATAGGACAGACTGAACAATGGATTTCACTTTAAATAATAAATTTTAATTTGAAAATCAAGACATGTTGAAAAGCTTGGATTTTGCACTTTAGTTTAAGAAAATTAAATATTTTTTAGGAATACATTCACATAAGTATCATGCATTTAGTCACTTTTGCCATGTGTGTTTAATAAATTACTTTTCTGCCACGCAGTAAAGAAAAGAATATGCTTAAATTGACCTGTATATTCAATAAATATTTTAATTAGGAAAATATGAGAAAATTTTTTTATTCCATATTTTATTTTGGGACATATTCCAAAAATAATCAGCATGGCTTTCTGCTATCTGGCCAGCAGATGGCGACAAATAGCTGACTTTCTTTAGGGGTAGTAATTTATGTATTTTTTCCTCAAAGTTTTAAACAGATTTTATCTGTTTTCTTTGTTTGTCATAGACGTAAATGCAATAAATTACCACAAGAACAACTGCCTGAATTATTCACTACACCAGCAGTGTTAAATTAGTTGGGAAAGATAAGGAAAAAGTAAAATATTACACAATTTAATCTAAACTTTTTACTGAGAGAGAGTATGTTTGTATTTTTTTTTTTTTTCAAACACATGTCTGTGACTAACTTCGGCGGCTTAGGTCAGTTCCTGCAAATCAACCACTAAACCCACGCTCAGAGCTCCGGTCCGCGAGGCCCGCCCCTCGCGCCGCTGTCATCAGCGGCTCAGCCGATTGTCAGACAGCTGCATCCAGATCCGCCTCGCCTCGCTGCCTGATCGGAGCCTAGCAGGGGAGGTGGGGGGGTGACAGCTCAGTCTGTTTGACCCGCATCGATTTCAGCCAAGCTACTCAGCACACAGATCCGAGCAGAAGTGCGCATCTCTTCAACATCTGGCTCCCTTTGCACAGCGAGGGGGGAGAATGAGAATAGAGGATTTAGTTTATTCATGTAGGTACAGCCGAGCAGAGGAAAAGTCACTCCTAAAGGTAAGCGCAAGCGATCGTCGATGTGCGCTTTGTAATTATTGGTATTTCACAGTCCAAAAGACATATTTCCTAATATGGTCCTTTATTTCCCCTCCTGTTATTTCCAAGTAAATATATATAAATACAGCTTTTTAAATAGAGGACACATACTGCTCACACGTGCGCAATCCCTGACAGTTTAATCTAATAGAAAGACTCGTTACTCTCAGGAGTGTTCCTGTTCAATTTAGGTGGAGATGGGTGGAGTAATTTAGTCTCTGTGGCAATTGCTGATAGTAAGAACTTCTCTAGGGGGGAATTTCTGATTCTGCAATACTTTGTTTTGGGCTTTCCGGCGCGCAATGTACAAATTTTACTGTGGGGAGGAGAGACGTGTAGGCTGAATGTTGGCACATTTTCTCAGAAATCAAGCAGGATGCACTGACTATTCTGCCCCTCATAGACTGTTTAAGAAGAAATTCCTCCTAATCTCTTACAATTTTAATAATTTTAAGTTCCCTTTTCTGTAGATATTTAGCTCTTAAGTCAAGTGTCGGAATTAGGAACTAACTTAACATCTTCATATGGATTAAAACCCCAAAAATCAACATGCTTTAAGGCTCCAGAATAAGAAGGATTACAGACAGACTCTGCAAGCAGAAGTAGGCCAGTGACTGGTGAGTGTGTATCATGTCATGCGTGGTCCCCTTTGGAAGGGTAAAACAGGCTGTCTCAAAGGTTTAAATGTGGGGTGGGGGAGGCTGCATACTGTCTGGATGAAGGCTCTCCAACAGGATACAATATTCCTCTACCATTAAGGGCCTGGAAACATTTCACAGTTCAATTTTAAAGGCAAAGGCGTTCAAACCTTTAAAAAAGTGGACTGAAACTGCCCTAATGCTAAAGTATTTTTTTTTGCTGCTCATCAATAAACTAAAAGCAAAACATCAGTTGAAGAAATGAAGTGGATCTGATATCTGTAGGAAAGGGATCACATAGATTACTGCATATTTCCCCTAAAAAACAAGACAAAATAACCCTTTATTTACCGTAGTTAAGCATGCTTTTGAATAAAAAAAAGGTTGGATGCTTTTCTTCTTTTTAAAATGGAGTCAAACACAAATATAAACGTAATAAAAGATGAAGAGTTACTGCATTTGAGTACGATTTATCTGGATCTTCTTTGAAGGGTCTAGTTTCAGTGTATCTGCTGCAACTGCTGCGGTTTTAGGGCCACAAAATCACTCTGAGGACTAAATTTGGAAACTCCTGGTTTAAAGGCAACTAAACTATCGTTTTTAGTTTCTGAGGCAATGTGAGTTACAAATGTCGTTATGTTTAATCAAGGCAGAATTTTACCTCAGCACCGTCAGATTTGTTCTCATTTGAAACATTTCACAAAGACAACATACTTCTCCCAATCGCACAAAAGTTCTGTTATAGCTTTTTTAATACGCTAATCAAGAGTACTAATACTGTCAGGCGAAATGAACACTGGTCTCCTTTCACACAATTCTGTCATAAAGCCATATTCTGCACATATGATGTCTTATCGGTTTTGTTGTCATTTGAGCTGTTGTTGAAGTCCACTGGCCTAGACTTCGAACACATGAATGTAAACTTTAACCGTCATATTTCAGGAAGTCGCACATACTTAGAAGATTTGTAACTCCTACCTTTAAGTGTGAAAAGCTGTTTTGTGATTTACTTTTCATTACCGAGTTGGTTAGTGGAGATCTTGAGGAACAAATAAGTTCCAAGATTTTAAGTCCGTGGTTTTAAAAGCTTGGAGAACGGCCAAGATCATATAGTGATATATAGATGATTCTGCTTTAGGATATCTAAACCCTTTAGCTCTGTGAAAATGTTCTCTGGTGCTCTGAATTTAAAGGGTCTAGGGATGACCGCGAACGACAGTGAGCCATCAACAGGCTTGTTAATGCAAGTTGGCAGTTAAGATTGGCTTTTATGGTTGAATCCAACAAGAGTTACGGTAGCAGAAATGGCTGAGGATTTTAATAGAAAGGAATACGAAGACACAAAGTATTTTGTTAAAAGCATATAAGAGAGAGATGGCAATGCTGCACTCTGTTCACTGTTGATTAGGAACAATAGAGTTGGATGCCAAAGCAATGGAGGAGCTTGCCTTAAGGCCAGAACACACCAAATCCGATTTTGCATCCAATCCGACAGAAAATCATGTCGTTAGAGGTTGTGGCATTTAGCGCTCTTTGAAAGTCAATGGGGATGATCACACCTGACATGATTTTACACGAGGGGGCTTGTGTAGGTCTTACTGACATAGACTCCAGGTCTATTTTAATCAGACTATAAGTAGTGGTGTGTTGGGGAGGATGTACTGCCCCTAGTGGAGGAGTTTAAGTATCTTGGGGTCTTGTTCCAGAATGAGGGAAAGATGGAGCAGGAGATCGATAGGCGGATTGGTGCGCCGTCTGCTGTGAAGCGTGCACATTTCCGGTCTTTTGTGGTGAAGAGAGAGCTGAGCCAAAAAGCAAAGCTCTCGATTTCCCGGTCGATCTACGTTCCTAGCCTCATTTATGGTCATGAGCTTTGGGTCATGACCGAAAGAACAAGATGCCCGGATACAAGCGGCTGAAATTAGTTTTCTCTGTAGTGTGTCTGGCCTCTCCCTTAGAGATAGGTGAGGAGCACAGTCATCCGGAGAGGACTCAGAGTAGAGCCGCTGCTCCTTCACATCGAGACGAGCCAGTTGAGGTGGCTCGGGCATCTGATTAGGACGCCTCCTGGACGTCTCCCTGGTGAGGTGTTCCACGGTACATCCCACCGGGATGAGGCTCAGCGGGAGGCCCAGGACACGCTAGAGGGACTATGTTTCTCGGCTGGCATAGGCGCCTTGGGATTCCCCCAGAGGAGCTGGCCCAATTGGCTGGGGAGAGGGATGTCTGGGCCCTCCTACCGAAGCTACTACCCCCGCGACCCGTCCCCGGGTAAGCAAAAGAAGATGCGTGGATGGATATTAGTAGTAGTATGCAGCAATTCAGCAGTAATTTCCTGGGTCTGACAGGATGAGAGACAAGGTTACAAAGTAAACACATTCGCTTTGGGGGAAAATACAAAATATAGCTGTTATTCGCATGGGAAAAGAGTCAGTTTTTGGAGTCACACATCGTGTATACAGCAAGCGGGGCTGACTTGTGCAAAAATTATGAATGGAAAATTAAAAAAGAATGCTTTACCCATAATAGGAGTTAAGGAGGACAGAAAATAGATAAAGGAGTGATCCTCTTTGAGCCTCACAAAAGCAAAATAACAAAGGGCAGACAAAGCAAGTAAGCACAGCGTATCTCACCTCTTTTAAAAAACAGAAAGTCCCACAGCGTTTATTGCTGTTTTCTTTTCTTTAGACGTAGATTTCATTATGTTTTTTTTTTTTTTTTTTTTATATAGGCATATGAACATTCTCTGTCTGTTCTGGTTTGAGATGCTGCCCAGACTCGTCAATTGGGGCTTTGCTTTGTAGAATGCGCTGGTGGTATTTTCATTTTAAAAAAATAACTTTTCATAATCTGTCCAAGGCAAATGTGGGAATTTGCTTCAACTTTTGTGGCACAGAGACAGAAAAATTCCAAGCAGATCTGCCCACCCTGCCTAATCGGAGCCTCTCTATGCAGTCAGTGAGACATGGAAAAAAATCAGATTGGAGATCAAAAAAAGTTGTTGGTCACCGCTGTGTTTAGGCATTTAGTCTGATGGATCAACTTTTTTCTTTCTTTTTTTTTTACATGGGCACCTGTGTTGCTTTCCTGGGAAACAAATGATACTAACATGCATAATAGGACAAACAAAAGACATGTGATACTTTGGCCAACACTGTTGGGAAACCCTGATTCCTGTTGTTCATGTTGCTTCACAAGCTTTTTGTAAGAGAATGTATAATCTTTCATGGAAGTAATATCTTTGCATTAGAATTGTACTACCTGGTGGCTGCAAACCAACATTTGATATCAAATCCAATTATTTAGAGACACTTTGCTTATTTATAAACCAAATTTTGCACTTCATTCCTCTCTGCCCAAAGACAAAAATGGTTCAAGGCTCACACTTGGCCTCAAGATTCCTCAAATTTCAATCCAGTCGCGTATCTGTAAGATCGACTGGACAAGCAAATCACCCCCCCACTCCACAGCTTGCAGGACTTACAGGATCTGCTGCTAACATCTTGGTGCCAGATGCTACGGCAAACCTTCTGGGCTCTGATGAAGTCCTTGGCTTGATGACTCAGGGTTTTAGTGGTAAAAGGCACAAAAAGACATGTTTCTCTATTTTGCATATGATCTGAATATTGGCCAGTCATTGTCTTGCAAATGGCTGAGTGCTTTAAATAAATAGTTGATGAGTTGTGCTTTTTCTGCCTTTTCACGAGTACTAGACTATTTTTTTTTTGTTGCCTTACATGTTCTTCCAAATTTGATTACAAATCAGAAAACATGTGAAAGAGTAAACATTTTTTCAAAGTCTTTAGCTTCAGTGATTAACTTGAACACTGAATGTCCTTTTTTGTTATTGAGAAAAAATGGAAAACAAAAGAGCCAAAAAAGAGTGAGCTTTGGCTGAAATGACTCATTTAGCTTTGCTGACCCCTGAATAAGGGAGCACCCCAACAGCCTACTAGATGCGAAATAACACTTTTAATTTTCTTTCCTTTAAAATCTCTTTAAAAATATACTTTGACCAAGAATCTACACTACTTGTCTTTAGGAAATTAATGTGATAAAACCTTGTTGTTGGACAATGATCTGACAAACCGCCCTCTAACCAGCTGAAGCCACATGTTAGACAGAGCATGTGAGCTCTGAGAATTAGCCTCAGGCAACATTAGTCTCTTTTATTAAACTTTATAATCAGATTAAATCTTGACCGAGGCGGTCTGAATATTTAAATTTCTGCATTTAGACATAGATCTGCTGCAGGGATAAGGCATTTTTAAAAAAGTACAAATAACTTCCTTGGCTTGATAACTACTGGGGGTAAGGAGGTTTAGATGTAGGTTCAGTTTTGGTTTCTGTCAAGTCTTCAATCAGTAGCATTCATTGTATTCTCTTATGATAATATTATTTCACTAGAGAAAAGGCCTATTGTTAAATTGGCCTTTTCTCTGCCTGAATGGTGGCTTTATGATGGACGTCAAAGGCCTACAAATGTACCAGTGTTACAGAAATGCACCAAATTGTGTTTCTTTTAGCAGGCTTTAAAAACAGGCTTTATCGTGGCTCTATGGCTCAGAAAATGATCAGTTTTAACAAAGTATTCAGATGTGAGAAGGTCCTAGAATCTTTTTGCACACTTAAAAAAAACAAAAAACAACAACAAAAAAACAACGGTTTGACATTTGCTAGACTTTAACATCTGGTACACGATTTCCTCTTCAAACATGTGTTCTATAAATAAATCTACATTTGTGTTGTGATCTGTGGATAATAATAAAATGTAAAATACAAATGGTTTTAATTAAATACTTTCCGTTAATGAGTATTCTAATAATATTTTTTTTTGCCAGCATTTTATTGTCAGTACACTGTCACAAGTACAGAGCAACGAAATTAACTCTCTGCATTTAACCCATCCCCTTGGGGAGCAGTGGGCTGCCATTGTTTGGTGCCTGGGGAGCAGTGTGGGGTTGAGGGTCTTGCTTAGGGACCCAGAGTGGAGGCTGTGGGGATCGATCTGGTACTTGCAACCCTCTCAGAGCACAGGCAAACTGCTCTAACCACTAGGCCAACACTCCCAAGTTGTCAGACTGATATTTATTTAGCGGACTTTTATTCTGGGAATGTTGAGTAGTTTGTCAGACTTGCTATAGTAGTTATTGGTTGTCAGTATTTTCAGATTTCATCGTTGACTTTTTGGGTCGTGTTTATTTGTTAGAGCTAACTCTGTGCTTGGCAACAGGAAGACGTGTCACCTAAAAACATGTCACCTCTTTTATAGTAGAGGTATACGGATACGTTGGCCGGATGATATTGGTGTTTTGTTTTTTTTTAGAGAAAACAGATTAATTAGTGCATTCAGCAGCCATGCCTTTAGATCATGTGAAGCACATGCATTGCCGCTTCCTCTTTCTAATGTTAATGTTTTGTAAGAATTATTTTATATTTAAACAATGCATCTTTTTTTGTATAAGTTGGGACTTCTGTACATTTGTTAGAATTGTGTCTCTTTCATCCTAAATGGAGGAAGAAAAGCGGATATTGGCTATAAGAATCGGCAGCATGTATCAGATGTTGGTTAGACTGATACCAAAATAATCGGCTTTGGCCTCAGCCTTAAGAAAAACAGTATCCATCCATTTTATAGCAACAAAACAATAATGCTTTGCAAAAATGTTTGCACCCCTTGAAATCTTTCATATTTAATTACGTTCTAGTTTAAAATATAAGTGTATTTTGTCTAATTAACAAACACAAAGTGCTGCATAACCTTTAGATGGGAGAAAGTAGGATGCTCTGCATTCTGCACTAAGAAATCAGAAAATTGTGTTGAACATTTGGAATGACCCAAATAACCTTGCCACATTGCAAGACTAGAGATTGAGCTATTTCACTTTCACAATTTTTTTTATTACTCAGCTGGATTTCATGGAGGGTATCGATTAATATTAGATTAGATTAGATCTTGCACCAAACTCTTGACTTGATTTAGGTCTTAGCTAAGATGGGCCCGCCTTATACATTAATATGCTCTGATGTTAACCATCCAATTTTCCCTTGGGCTGCATATTAGGAGTCGTCCTGCTGTAAAATGAAAATCTACCAACGTTTATAAGCAAACCTTTGCCACACCCAGACGCTGCCACCACAACAGATTGATCAATTTGCAAAATAATCATTAGTTGCAGCCCTAATGTAGACTTTGCACATCTGACTAAAGCACCTTTTCCACGTTTGCTACGTGGAATTCAGAGAGCCATGTTTCTGGCAGTTCAGCATAGCTGTGCATCACCCTGCTTCCTACGGATCTGAGTAAATCTGGCCAGAGCAGATTTTTCTTTCCATTACCTAAGGCTATTTCCAACTGCTTATCATTGTGGTTGTTTGTGTCAGACAGTTTTAGATTCCAATTTGTCCCCCCTCACTTTAAAATAAGTGAAAGGACCATGGGATAATAGTTGTAGACCATGCATTCTTTGGCATTTCTGTAAAGGCTATATTTGGTTATCTTGGAACTTCCCTTCATGGTTGTGTCATTTCTGTTTGTCTCTTTTTAGATGCCTCTTGGACTTTTTTTTTTTGCTCCATAAACTCAATCTTCCTTTGTCATTAAGGAACCTCCCATCTAAAGCAGTTTTATGTAAAAGTGTGATCTCTGATTGGCCTCCAACTCATTAGTAGCTAATTTTGGCAAAAGTTGGTTGGCAGCCTTACCTTTTGTTCACCTTGACCAAATATCAATATGCCTATTTAAAAAATATATATATAATTTTGCATCAGTATCACAAAGGTTCATCTATGCACAAAGAATAAGCATTTTCCAATCACTTTTCGGGGATTCTGATAGAAAAGTAATCAAGTTAAAAAGGTCGGCAGAGAACAGTTTGTTCGTAGATAAAAGTAGTTTGAACTTTATAAACAAAGTACATTGCATATTTTCTTCCATTAACCTTATAAAGGTTTTCTTTCATTCTCACTGCTTATATTATGGCTAATTTCCTGCCAGTATGGAGACCCAGTTATGAGAACATGGCTTTCCCAGCAGGGTCCGGTGGTTTTGCTTGTGTTTATGAATACTTTTCCCTTGACATTTCTGTCCTCTTCATCCCAATAAAAGGCCTGCCGCTCAAGAAAGCAAGGCGTCCCACTGATGGGCCCACCATAATCAAACATCTAAACCTTTCTGTTATTATAAATAACCTCCACTATCTTTATTTTCTGCAACTGGAAACTGCTGTAAGGTTAGGTCAAATTTAACGTTAGATAAACCAACTTCCTCAGCCATTTTAGGTAAAAAGGGGGGTTTGGTACTTAAGCAGGAGCATTGTTATAGGGGAATATATATATTTTTTTATCTATTTAGAAATCAAAAAGTATAGGGATAATAGGAATATGTCATCAGGCTTGACAGAAAGACCCTTGAGAACACAAAGTTATTCTAAATCCTTTTCCACTCCCCAGTGGCTGTGCACTGGATGTTTTGCCCCTCGTCTGCTCAGTCCACGTGTTCCGTCTATTTTCTGTGCATAAGCAGTGCAGGAAGACTGCATATCCCCTGTTTATGCTACTGTGGTTGTCTCTAAAGATTCCCAGAAGTTGTATTTTCTGTTATTGGTCAAACAGGCTATTATTATTATATTTCCCCCCAGTATAAATAACTATTCGCCCATTATTGCTTTAAAAATTTAAGAGGATTACGTTTATTTAGAGTTAGTTTTACTTAGCGGATAGTCAGCGCACGCTATGAGAAAGTGGAGTAAAGTCTTTATGACAGAATCACAAAGGCAAAGCATGTCTGGTTTGGTGAGACTTTGTTTTGTCTGTAGAAGGTAACGGTAGCGTAGCATTGCCGCTAAGTATTTAGTGTGTGGTCATAAAGCATCATGAAATGGAGACCTAGAGCCAATCAAAGCACTTTTTGTGTTGTATTTTATACTTTTATTTCTGTTAAATTAGATAACATTGCCAGGTTTGACTCTGTCTGTTCAACATTACCTCTGCCAAGGAAGTTATGTTTTAGGAGAAATTGTCTGTCTGATTGTCTTTGTCTACTAGAGTTGAAACACTTAATCGTGATTAATTGATTATTTAAATAACCATCAACTAATCGATTAATCGTCAACTGGAGTCTAAAGACTCTAAAAAGGACCTTTAGCTGACTGAGCAACACAATTGGCGCATTGATTATATTAAAATTATTAAAAAATAAATAAATTAAGATAAAAAAATATATATATTTTTTGCCTATCAATATTCCATCCAGAACTCCTCAAGTGGAAAGGTTTAATCTCGTAAAAAATCTTGAAAATTTATGAACAGCTTTTATGGATTTTTTTTGGACCAAATGTGCGCCTCACACCAACAAACAATTCATTTAAATTCAGCAGTGATCCAGCTCATTGGTGGGTTTTGGCTATAGGTGTAAGTTATTAATTATGTCATCATCTTATTTTAATTAATGATTTTTATTATTTTTAATTATTTGTGTTGCCTCTACGCCGCTGATCAGTACTTTTCTTTTTTTTCCACATGCACAGCTCTGAGTTGTCTTGTCACTGAAATGTTCTATATGAACAAACTTGACTTGTCTTTGTTAACAGCAATATTTTTTCCTAGAAGATTTTTTAATTTTTTCATACATTTAGAAAAAATACTCAAAGTAACTGCATTGTTGATATCAGTGTCAGAAGATTCCGCTGCTGGAGCTCCATTTTTCTGTTGCTCCTCCAGAGTTGCCTCAGGCTTCCTGTTAACCTCTGTGATTAATGCTCTCCCCTGTTGGTCTAGATAAACAGCTGTCTCTTTGTAGGTTTGGACCTATGTCATTCTCTTTTCATGTTGGAAAGAGGTTAAACTTCACAGTGCCCTGTGGGATGCTCAAATTTAAGGCTATAGTTTTGAAACCTTTCCCTGCATCACTACATCTCGACTAAATTATCCCAAACTTGGGTGATGCTAGAGGAGTTAACGGTTTTTGATCTTATAGGAGGGTGTTAGAGTTAAAGTGGCTGAATACAAAATCATGTCCAATCCTCTACATTATGATTTGTAAAAATGTTTTAAAACCAGTTATCTTTAATGTTCCATATCACAGTAATGCTCTTCTGTTAGTTTGTCACATAAAAATCTCAATAAAAAAAAAGTTTATGGTTGTTACATAGAAAAAGGTACTTTTTGAGTAACATTTAAATTCTCACCTGTTCTTTGAGCGTATTGGGCTTCTGTTTGGCTTTGTGGTCTTCCCAAGTTTTACTACGGAAACTGTGCTTATTCTGGGAATCTTGTTCCAAACCTGCCTCTAAAGAAAGAGACGGCTGTTGAACATCTTGTGCGAGCTTGTTTTGGTGAACTGTGGATTTGGTAATTCATGGTTTCTGAAGGGGCTTCCTTTTAATTACATATATCCTAAAAAGTGTATATATGATGAGTGGAAATTCAACAAAAAAAGTCTTGAGTGGTCTGTGAGTAAAGGTATGAGATTATGTAGACCTTGAATAGGAGCTTTAGTCCCATTTTCTACATTCATTCATTTATTGCCAAAATGAGAAGAATCACCTCCTTGTGATCCTCCCATCCCTCTCTTGCTGCTTTCTTCTCTCTTATTTTTGGTTTGGGTTGAACAGGCACACTTTAATGCACACTCTGTGCATCTGACTCCCATTACAGATCTAGAACTCTGAAGCCATCTGGGAGCAGAGATCTCTTCATGTGGAAATTGAAGCCATGTGGTTGCTTGTTAGCTTCCTTTTTTAACTGGAATGTACAACTACCATTCAGCTAGAGTACAAGGCTTATATCATGATGAGAATATTGCAGGACATTCACATCCCTTAATGATTTAGTTGAACACATGAAAAAAACACCTGTCACTTTGCCTTTCTGACTGTTTTTGTTTTTACTGTCAGGCTAGAATTGCATAAGATTTTTGAAATGTTTGAATTATCATTTAAAAACTGTTTTTTTCCTATTTATTCTAGTGGAAATTTTTTTGAATATCTGAAATGTTTGTTAAAAAAATGAAATAAAACATATGAGCTAAAATATCACAACTTTGTAAAAAAAATTATAATAAAAACAAAAAAACTGGAAGCTTTTGATAGTTTTCTAGTTGTGCATCTTAAAATAAAGAAATTGAACATGATGATAGCAGCCCTAAAGTGAGAGTCAATATACGTATGCCCGATTATGGCTATGTGATATTGCATCAAATGTACCATGAAAATAGCCTTTCTTTTTGGTTGAAATTAATAAATATTTATAAATTTTTTTGGCTGGTTATGGCTGACAGTTTACTGAAATTACATTTACAATTTGCTTTTTACCAGACGTATTTTCTATTGATATTGGTCAGGTGTCCATCGTGATGTGTATTGTTATTGTTTTATTAGCTTTGTAATCTCTACTATACAATGTGGGCTCCCAAAACATCTAATAAGAATGAACAAACACACAGGGTTGATACGGATATGCTTAGCAGTGTCGATTATATTGTTCATCATTAGTTGACTGGGATACAGATAAGAAGCATTATATAATGGATTCTAACTCTATATTCTAACTTGTTTAGTCTGAGTCAGGTGTTATTTGGCCTTTAGTACAGTGTTCTACTCATCCTGTGGTAAGAACAACTAAACATCTGCCCTCCTCTGACTCATGCAATCAACAGTTTGGGGTTAGCTTTTGAGTGCCAGTCAAAGAACATAATTAGATTTTAATCTGAACTCTGTAATCCATAAACCGATCTTTTGAGGTTTTAGAGCAACAACTGTGCCGTGTTTGGAATTGTACCTACCAAAGAGTCGCATAAGATTAACATCCTTTTGCCCTCACCACACCCCGGGGTTGTTTTGAGTTTCAGGTTTAGGGCTTAGCCCTCTATAGCACACAGTGAATACGCATAAATATACACACACCTTACTGAGCAGTGCAGCCTTTGGGCTTGTTTTTTTTTTTTTTTTTTTTTTTTTTTTTTCACAGCCCAACAGTTTGCTGTTTCAAGAGTTTTTCTAATCCCAGGCTTTCATTCTTCTTGTGCTCTTGTATAATCCTCATCCCTAAATCGGATTCATACAGATTAAGATTGATTAAAGACCAAACGATGGATGACCAAAAAAAGTGGAAATATATTTAGAGAAAAAATAAACATTTTTCTGGCCAGCTAGTAATTTATCATTTAAGCAGATTTACAAAATTAGACTCAGATAAAATAAAAATATGAATCATCTTCCTGTAACCCATTTACTATTAAGAGTCATTGCATTGGTCATCTTATTTTAAATAACGGTTAGTTTTTACCCACTAAGTTTTTGTTACAGCTGACTCTCTGTGGTGCTTGTGAGCTGTAGACAGTGTGGGAGGAAATTTGGTTGATAAGTTGGTAAAGGAATTTTTGACTGCTGCCCCTCTCCCTTCCAATCTGAGATTAGTAGAGTGTGTGCCTTGCAAGCATTTTGTGGTCACAATGAGGCACCGAGCGCTTATATAGCAAGCTCAATTTAGAGCTCTATGTCATAACAGGAAATGATGTCACCTCAGCCTAAAGCTCAAAGCAGCATGTCCTGTCAACAAACAGGTTAGCTCAAATTTTCTTACACCTCTAACGAAATGTCAAAGCTGACTACATCTCATTAATTTATGGATTCTTTACATGGGCTTTTGTAAGAAATAATCTTGTGAAGTGAACAAACTCATGAATTTTTTCAGATCTTTAAATAAAAAATCTGCTTTTTGATCAGAAATTGATGATACTAAAGGCTTTTTCCTGTCGGAGGCCTAGTTTGTTGTCCCATTATTTTTGTTTTTACTAAGCCTTTCATTAAAGGAGTGGCAGCCACTGGTTTCCTTTTTCCCAAACACAATAGTATCAGCATTAAGTAGACTCAGCACAGGAACTAAGCATGAAAAACCTTAGAATAAAACAAAACAGACCTTTTAAGGTCATTTATATTGCTGGAGAAAATCCCCTTTAGTTACCAAAACTCTCTGTAATATTTATATGATTTAATATGTAATATTAAACCTAGGTTTGTTTATGCGTGCAGTTCAGGCTTTGCAGAACTATGCAGTTTTTTAAGTATAGCCTAATGAATGATTGTTAAATCATAACAAATGTCAGCCTGGAATAAAGATTCAGAATTAAGTATAATTTTATTGAACATTTTAAGTGTTTGTGTCTTTGCAAAGGGCATTTTAACATTATAACCTGAATATTTGTGGGGAGAATTATTCATTAGATTTTGTGATGAACCAATAGAATGAAGTTTATTATTGAGGAAGTGAAAGTGAAACAAAATTAAAGACTGTATGTTTAAAAAATATAGTTGCCTATTTGATCCAAGCCCGCTTTACTCTGATACATTCAAAGAAAATTTGGAGAAACCAAAAGACTTTAGAAGTCAGGCTATAAGTTACTCTACAGGTAATATGATCTCAGTATGAAAAAAACATTCCTGTCTAAAGTCCTCTGGGTTGTTTTTCTTTTTCCTCTTATTCTTTTAACATTGATAAAAACAATAAGAACACAGCTGATATGTCATTAATACTGTTGTTGAGAAAATTAAATGAAGATGAGGATATAAAACAAGATCCCAAGTTTTACATATATCACAGAATTCAGTCATTTTAGCAGCCAGACATGGCTGTCGTCTTAAGCAATATTCAGAGAAGCAGCCGGTACTGTAGTCCCCTGGTAAATCTGAACGAGCTGCATGGATCAAAACTCGGGTGATGGATTGTTGAAAAGGTAACTTATCCACATCACAAATCTGGTGTTTTTGTCAGACTCATTTGTTAAGAAATGAGCCCTATTAGCATTTTGCTACAAACATTAATAGCATGTGGACAAAGTGAATTCTGCAGACCACAGCATCCTAACCGTATGTGTGGTAGTGGCAGCATTATGCTGTAAAAATGTATTTCTTCAGTAGGGATATGGAAGCTATTCAGTCATAATAAGAACTTGGCTGGAGCTTCTGACGTGGAAATAATGGATTAAAGCGTTAAAGCCTGCAGAAGGCTTAGACCTCTGGCAGAGGTTCATCATTCCTGCAGGAGAGTATCCATGAAGTTCAAGGAAGTGGCTCTGACCAAATCATGTTCATGTGTTGGAAAGGCACAAATCCTATTAAGAATTTCTGCACACATGCTCTCAAACTGTTATGACAGCTATTTTGCAAAGAGGAAGAGGCAAAAATACCAGTTTCTAGATGAGTAAAGCTGATAGTGAAATTTCCCCCAAACACTTGCTGCAGATGCATTGAAAAGAGGTTATCCAATATTGACTCATGAGGGTTAAACCCAAATAAAAAAACAAAACAAAAACAGTATCCATAATAAAAGGAAAATAAGACCATTTAAATTTTTTTCTAGATTAAGTCAACAATCACATAATACATCATTCAATAGTTAACATAGTTTATTTCTTCCAGGTTTCTATTGAATAATTCCTTGATAGATTTACAGTTTTAGCTCATTGGTGTTCTTTTTTTTGCATATTTTGGATTCTCACTGTTGGCTATATTAATTTAAAAATTGATGCCTAACACTTGTAGTAAAATGTGGAAAAGGATTTCATTTTCAAGATAAGCAGTTTACCCAGCAAGTGGTGACGTTGATATCAACCAAAGCCCTAAGTTTCTGTACGTCTTCCTTTAAAGGGGAACAAAGTTTTTTTTTTACAATTGCCTCTTAAATTTTACGTTATTACATCATAGTTGGATTATGTATGACGTCATCCGCTCACCGGACAGGAGTTGTGACAGGCAGCCCAGGCCACAGGCGGCTACACTTTACCCCTTCTATTCATTCGGCTAGCTAATCGGAATTGTTCAATTCCATTTCGAGAGCGAGATCATTTGTATTAGTAGCACTAGACATCTTCCAGGTGTGTGAGTAAAACTAGCAGCAGTTTAGCGGACAGGATGAATGAATAGTAGCAGGTATAACGTCATACACACTCCACTTTGTTTAAAAAAAATATAAATGTAAAAAATATTCGCCTACATGTTATGAATGCTGGCGTACCACAAATGATAAATTATTAACAGTTTAGTTTGTGCCTTCAAGTCGTTGCCCATAGGAAGACGTTACTTGGATATAACCTGGATATAACCGGAATATCTTCAGAACAGCTTCAAATGACACAAAACTAATATGGGTGAGTAGAACATGATGTAATAACGTAAAATCAAAGCCCCTTTAATGTGAACCTAAACTGATGATGTTCTAATCCAATATTGATATCGGGAGTTGGTCACATATGAAAAAACAAAAAATTGAATATGTCGCCTTGTAGCTAAAACCTCTGTTATCAGCAAGCCGATAGAAACACCCCACATTTATCTGTCTCATTTTAAAGTAGGGCTGCAACTAAGAATTATTTTGCAAATCGATTCATCTGTTGATTATTTTTCCGATTAATCCATCAATAATCCGACAGCAAAAGGTTCCTTAAAGAAGACATTTTGCGTAATTAAACCAGGTGGAACTAAAACTTAGAATTTTTGATAGAGCATATTGATGGAGGAAAAAGATTTGTATCTTAAATGCAAAAGGTTTACATTTTCTTTTGACAAATTTTGGTATAATTATTTCATACCTATTGTTGATTGCTATTCCTTGTTCAAGTAATTTCACTTGATCAAACCTTTTCTAACATCCCACGCTACCCAATGAAGAATAAAAGCATGTATGGCCTGTGATGACATCGTATCTGGACAATATTTCTATCTAACAACACTCAAAGCTGCGAAATTGTTGTCGAATTGGAAATGAAAAAAGTTGTAAAGAGGCAACCTTAATTACCTCACATTTGTTTTCTTTGGAAGGTTCACAAAAACCTGCAGATACAGTGTATTTAAAGAGTGTAAGAATCTGAGCTAAGATGGATTAGAAAAGAGAAGCCATAAGAAAATAAACCCACACAGCAGCTGACTGCAGCTGCCAAGTTCTTAGCATTCAGCGACCACCTGCTAAGAACAGAGGCTCAGCTGTTTTGACAGCAGACAGAAACAGCTGTAAATAATGTGCTGTTGAAGCAAAGACAAAAACAACATTTAAATAATAGTTATGGTTTATAAACTTCAGGACTTTATCTAAACAACTGGATACAGTTGTGTGCATGTCCTACCTGTATGTAGAAAAAAGACAAACTAAATCTACAATTTTCTCCAGTAATTTATCTAATTTTTAGAATTCGTGTTAATGGAAATGTCTCCTACATATTTCACCTTCACGTTTTAAAATGAGGTATAACAGAGGAAAACATTAGAGGTTAAAGTTTAAAGAGGCAAGTGTTTTCCCACCTGTTAGCTCTGGCATGGCACACATGAACACTGCATGATGCTTTCCCTGACTAAGCACCTTTAAGAGTCCTCCTTAGCACTCGTTTTCATGCACTTGCTTTTTGTCTTGGCTTAACGTTAGTTTCTTAAAAGCAAGTACAAGTCTCCTTTAACAGGTTGATGAGAGTTCTTAAGTAAATATGGCTGCTTGTCATTTATGCAGTTGTTCCATTGCCTGTGAATAAGGCAGGGAAACACAGCTACACAATTCATAGATAATCCCCTAAAAACCCTCCTTAGTTTCTTTAATATTGTCTTCCTTTAAGTTAAACACTTAGAAAATGTGTTATATATATATATATATATATATATATATATATATATATATATATATATATATATATATATACAGCCTATATATATTTGTTTTTAAGGGCAGACAAAAGAGAGTCAGCTTTTATGCTTCTAAGGATGCTGACTTTAGCATCTATAAAGTCCTTATCCAAAGCTGACTTTGGACCCTCTCTCTGTGAGTCACTTTGTTAAAAAAGTCACAGAGGGCAGAGTGAGACCAGACCAGATAAAAAAACAAAGTAAGCTTTTTTTTGTGTGTGTTTTTAAAATTCCTTATCTCATGGTAACATGGTTCATTCTTTTCTTCTAATCATGCCAGCCAATTTCTTCCTTATGTCATTGTGACCCAGTATTGGTAATATTGAATGTATATGTTATTAAATAAATAATATATGCATAAAACAAAGCTCTGTGAGGATTAGTCCATCTTAAACTCTCTGTGATTAATAGCAGAATAGATTCCCTGGTAGATAGTTAGTAGAATTGACATACTTTTTTTTTCTTTTATCAATTAAACCTAAACATCCCTTCCTTTAATATAAAATAAATGTTAGCGTAGATGTACAAGTTCGTTCTCAAAAATATGGTTTTAGTATCTGATAAAGATCTAGTGGGTGGTGAATACTTCCTGACATTTAAATAATTGTAAGATTATCTTATTCATCTATATTCTGTCAATATTACAGCATTGGAATCTGTGAATCATTTTATCAGATTTACATTAGTCACACTGTACACCCTTTAGCAGATTACTCCCTCTTTAGCAGATTATTCCATCTAGTTACCCTTTTTGTTGTTTGTTACATTGATTATTTATCTGCTTCCTTCCAGATTTTGACATGAAGAAGGATATAGATGCATTGATTGCAGAGGAACGGGCAGATATCATCTCTAAATATGATAAGGTAGGTAGGTATACAGGAATAAAGGCATCTTATAGAGATGATGAGCTACATTTCCACTGTTTTCTGGACATTGTGAACAAACTTTACAATATGCAGTTTAAAAATCTACAAAAGAAAATCTCTAATTTGTTGAAATTTTTCACTTTACATTGAATTAGTGTCTGCCTTAAAATCCCCTTAAACTTCATACATGTTCTTTTTTACATCGACCATTTTGACTGGGTTCAACATTTATTGTTAAAACCTTTAAAGGTTCTTTTACATTCCCCTTTCTTTGTTGTAAACCTTGAATAAAATGTATTTAACCTGAATGGTATTTGGTCATGAAGCAGAATGTCTGTCCTCATTCTCCCAATTTGGACGCTTGTTTTTTAGGGCAGGCAAGAAGGCGTCAGCATCGACCCTTGGGAGGACGCTGACTTCAGCATCTATAAAGTCACTGACCGTTTCGGCTTCCTGCAGTAAGTAACTTAAACTATTCATTCGCGGCAAATCATTGCAGCTTGGTGGCGGTGGCGTTAGCATAGTAGCATGGACAACGAGATGATTGAAAATGAACACAACGGAGATCTAGTCCTATTGGCAGACATCCATTTAAAATGTAGACAACGGCATGAAAAAAGTGGTTTCTACTTTTACTTTTATACTTTAAGTAAATTTACAAGCCTGTACTTTGTTACTTTTACTTGAGTAAAGAAGTTTAATCAGTACTTCCACTTTTACCAGAGTATTTTTTAACACAAGTATCTGTACTTTTACTCAAGTATGGAAAGTGAGTACTTTTGCCATCTCTGCATTTCAGTACCCTTTTGGTTAACTGATCCAAGCTCAGTCTGAACTCGGCACGGATCAGTTTTCAGAGCATAGTGTAAATGAAAAAAAAAAAAATCTGGATACAAATGACCTTTAGAAAATCCCTGACCTGGACTCTATACAGAATTTGTCTTTTCATAAAAAGATGGCTCCATGTCCAAAATTCAATCTAACTTAATGTAATTACCAATGCTACCAAAAAGAGCGCTCAGTTATCCAGGCTGATGTATGCTGGGAGTTTGTTGACTGCACAAAACATGTGGTCGAGGTACAACTTGCCAAGGGATTTTGAATTACACACTTTATCTATTGGGGAAAAATATGCTTTATTGTAGCAAGAAGTTAATAAACAGAAAGCAATAATCTGTCACAATAAAATTATTAATAAAATAAAAGTGCATAATGTGTCTGTACATATAGCTGTTATTGCTTTATCTTGGTATTGCAGCTGATATTTTCATTGATGAGGTAGTAATGTTAACTGATGCAAATATATCAGTGGGTGCAACAATACAGGTTGTGTGTATTGTATATTCTGACAGAGATTGGTGTGAATGATCTGCAGTATCCCTCCTTCCTTTGCATTTAGGAAGGAGTTTGTTTCTGAAGGAGATGTTAAGGCCCCCACAGGCTTATATATGGGGAGGATGTAACAAGAGTTGTTGATGTCAGCTTAGCTAACATTCTCACCCACCTCTTCAGTGGAGTCCTGGGGGATGATCAAGTGTTTATATATTTTATACTCACTGTATAATTTACAACCTCATAGATTAGAGTCTTTGCTTTATGTAAACTTTAATGCAAAAAAATAATAATAATAATAAAAAAAAAAGCATCAAGTGGTTTTTACCGGGGACTATATAGTGGACTTTATAGTGAACTTAGTTAACTGATCGTTCAGATGAATTTTTTGTTTTCACTCCCCTTTGGTCACATGACTCTGCCTCTCTGCCAGTGCCTGCGCCATCTTTATTTGTCACCGCTGTCAGGTAGTGGCAGCTGGCCGCTGTGACAGTTAATCACATAATGCTTTGCGAGTAGAGATCTCCTTGCAAAGCATTCCAGGATATATCGGCTTGTCTAGTGACAATAGATGATCACTACTTTTCAAGGTGCAATGTGAGAAATTTCGAGTCCACTACTTTTTTCATCCACTAGATATTCTTACACTCGTCTAAAATGGTGTAACCACTGTATAGTGCCTATATAGGGATTAGGGCAGACATTTGGATACAGCCATGGATTGTTTATTTTACAAATGAGTCATGTCATGTAGAATGCCATCTAATTAAACTCCTGGGTGTAGTTTTTTTCTTTTTAACTTACTGACTTTTGTCTATTAAATGTTTCCCTCTATGCTAATTTATATTTTCTATTTAAAGAAAATGACTGCATCAATAATGTGTGTATATCTGATCTTTTTGCTCCAGTGAGAATGAACTGCCAACGCCCACTGCGATTGAAGAGAAGGTAAAGACTTTCTTTACTGAAATGCATGCTCAGATTTCGCTCGTCGTGTCATTCCTTTTTGCCCACTCACTCATGCACCGATGTGATTCTGGGATTTTTTTTTTAGCAAAAGCAACAGGAGTTGGAGCGAGTAGCGAAATGGCTGAAGATGGTGAAAAAATGGGACAAGTACAAGAACAGTGAAAAGGTTAACAGCGTCTCACATAAAACGCTAAGATCTCGGTTTGGCAGCTATGCTTCTTTTTCTCTTCTATGGGTTGTATTACTTCCTTCCCATTTATAATCTATTTTCCATTTCCTTTTAAAGCAAAGGTCATTTTCTTACTCACCCCCATAACTATCCACAATTTCATGGTCAAGACACTCAAAGTAAAATAACTACAAGCAACAAGTCCTTGAGATTTAGAGAATAAATACTCATGAATATGTACCACCACCTTCTGTGATTGTTGTGTTAAAAACAGATTTTTTTATTTTTATTTATTTAATAATCTTTGTGTGTGTTTCAGCTGGTGAAGCGGGTGTATAAAGGAATTCCTCTGCAGCTGAGAGGCCAGGCTTGGGCTTTGCTTTTGGACATAGAAAAAATTAAAAAAGACAATCAGGGAAAATATGAGGTATTATTTTATTATTATGATTTTTTAAATAAAGCACAAGAGATTTTGAAAACTGTTAGATGTGATTGTGAACTGCTTTCTCTGGTCCAGAAAATGAAGCAGCAGGCTCGAAACTTCTCAACAGAGATCAAGCAGATAGACCTGGATGTCAACAGAACATTCAGAAACCATATCATGTTTATGGACCGCTTTGGAGTGAAGTGAGTTCTTTATATGCTTTTTAGTTTTATGTTGCACATATTATACAGCTTGATTTGATACATAAAACTGCACTAAAGTCTATATTTACTGTCATTTTCAACCAGGAGACTTGCCAAACAATTTTTAATTAACTATCTTATTTGTTTTGGCAGCCAAACAAATAGATCAGCAACATTTAATTAGAGTTTTGCAATAACCATTGACCAAAAAACAAAGCAAAACAAGCATTCCCTTTTGTTTTAAAGTAACTTCCTTAGTGTACCGTAGTTGTTTTCTGACATCTGATGTGTTTTTAAACTTGCCCCCAGTGGGATTCCTGCAGGGTGTGACCCCTGGCCTAAACTATAAAGCACACTACACGGTTGCAACAAACCGGAGTGGTGGTTTCCTCCTCTCAGCATTTTATTAGCCTTCCTGTCAGTGCACAAAGCCCCACAGGAAATGGCATTCATGCAGAATGTGCACCGGTGAAAAAGCACACATGTGCAAAAATACCCCTGCAAAAAACAATGATGCATTTCGCACTAATTCAGAAATGTATCCAACACCTTTTTAAATGCAAGCATCATATTCTGCTGGTTTCTGTTTTGTTAGCTGCGGCCGTAGAAGCCACTTAATTTGTCTCTGAGTGTACAAGAGCGCTCTCTTCTTTCCCTTTGTATTGCACTTCCCCTTGTATTCAAAGCCAGTGTGTCCAAAACAGACCAAACACCGCTTCATCCTGCCTGACTACCCACTCCTTCCCTGCAAGTCAACAGCTGTCCAACAGACACTGAGACACAGAGAGCTATTTAAAGCTCCTTTCCTGTCTCTTCCAATGGACATGTATTTGTCATTGACGCCTGGAGGGCAGACGTCCTCATTACATCTACATTATGTTTTTCTTTATGCCCCCCACTCACAAACACATTCATATTCACAAACAATAGGTGTTTTTGTGCTGCCTGCAGCTTTTTGAGACTTTAGATGTAATCGGACACAGATGCAAACCTCAAAATGCTTCAGTTTCAGCTCATATTTTGCAAAACTCTTGCACCTACATTTTCCCATTTTAGACAAGATCCAAAATCTTAAATTAATTTGATTTGAGGGAAACCCAAAACAAAATACTACATAACTGTAATATGAAAGGAAGTGGATTTTTAATATTTTAATTTTTTTGACTAAAATCTCAGTTTTGGATGCATTTGTATTTGGCCCCTTTATGCTTATAAATTGCCCCATCAGTAAATAAAGCCTAACATGTTTTATTAAAATCTCTGTAACTGAAACTCTATTACATTGTGGTGGTTCATTTCCAAACCCAAATTAAACTTAGAAAATATGGCGGAATTTGGGGAATTCATTCCCAAAAACAACCGAGCTTCCATTTTTATAAAAAGATGGACAAGAATATCAGTCTCTAGAAATTATCCCCTCTTCAGGTATTATTTTAAAGTCATCATGGCTGTAAAATACCTACTGATGGTGGCCAAACACACGAGCAGAGCACACCTCAAGAGTTTAGAGAACCATAAAATATTTTACTACGTTAACAGATATTTTTTCATACTCTGTTTTGTTTTTCAAATTTCAATGAAAAACAGAGATTTGTAGAATTAAAAAAAATACTGTTCAAGGTGTATGAGTATGTTTTGAAGGTGCCGGATGTCTGCATTAACATAAACTATTATTTCAATATATATATATATATATATATATATGTGACCTAATAGATCTGCCAATATTAACTTCAAGATCACTAAATAACGTTGGTTTTTTTTTTACTGATCTCTTTGGACAATATACTGATGAGTTTCATGGCTGTTTCCCAGGAACCACATCCATGTTTTTACAGGTGTCCTTTTTTGTTCCTTTTCCAGACAGCAGGCACTGTTTCATGTACTGGCAGCTTACTCTGTCTACAACACGGTAAGTGTTTTCTGAACAATGTAGATGTGCATCATAACCTCAAGTCTGTGTTGCATGACAGAAGCGTTTTGAGTGTGCTCGCCTTGCATCTGAAATAAGACAGCAGCGCCGCAGCAACCACTAGTCCATCAATAGTGTTGGTTGGTTCCTGGTCAGATTCAGCAGAGAGCTCGCCAAACTCTATCGACCCATCTGTTCTCACTCTTTAGAGCCTTGAGTGAGATCTTTTATTTATGAGTGTGGCTAAGCCTGATCTGCTCAATCAGAATGTAACAGTTCAGCTGCCAGCAAGCCCACATCCACGTTTTATTCCATTAAACCAAGCTCTTCATCGAATTATCCATGAATAATCTGTTACTGACAAACATATCTAATAGGTAGCAAACCTAATAGCTGCATTTATGTAAATTTAAATATCCTGCTATTCACTTTGAAAAAAAATTTCTTATAGAACCACCTCAGTCTGACCAGACTGATTCAGCATCAGTCAATCAGATTTCAAGAATGATAAAAACCTGGATAGATATTTATCTGGTAGATATAACTGTGCACCTGCCATTTGTAGGAGCATATTAAGCTATTAAGTTCTCCTTTCATGTCCATGGCTGCATGACGGAGGGTTTGATGATTGTAAAATGTTAATCCTGTTTACCTCTCCCTCATTCATCAATAGACTGTAATTCTTGGCTGCTGGTGTGTGAAGGCATCCACCGCATTAAACTCAGTCCTGCACTGAGTTCATCAGATTCATGGGCTCCTTATGGATCTTTCTTTTCAATCATTTGTCTTTTATTAAATCCTCTACACATTAAAAACACAACTAATGGTTTTCATTTACCCAGGTACAGAAGTGGACAATTCTCCTTAACACTATAAAGATATTTTTTAAAAGGCCTTGAAATAAATGAATAATTTGCAGCTATTGTGTATTTGCAAACCATTTCTCATGTTAATAGTTTTTTACTAAATTAATGGCGGCTCCTCTCATGATGTTTTTCAAAGAGACTTAACTAAAGTGTTTTTTTTTATTAAAATTTATGTTTAAATGTACAAAGTTTATAGAAATGTTTCACCAGCAATCCAACCCTTTTTTTTCCATATTTAATAGCAATATGACATGACTTAGAGGTCCATTGCTTTTAGCCACTGGTCAGGAGGCAGAATAAAGAGCCATATTTAAGTTCCTACTTCTGAGGTCTTCACATACCTCTTTGAGTGTGTGAACACAAGCAGTCACCCAGGTTAATGCTATTTTTAGCTGATTCGAACAACCATGTTCCATTTAAAGATATAGTTTTCATTGAATCTTTGGCACAGTATCACTTCGTACAGGTTGAGTAACTAAAATCCTGCAAGGTTAAAAAAAAAGATCTAATCAGTGCTGGTGGATGCTATGTGCAGGTACAGATTATACAATAAAAGTCATGCAGGCTTCATAGTCCAGCATGCAGTAGTGTGGAGTGGGTGGTATCAACTATATCTTACTGTGAGCAGGATAATAAATTAACTTGGGCGAAAAAAGACTCCAAAGCTCACTGTTGGAGAGATGCAGAAAAGAATGGCAACTTCAGCTCACTTTATATTATTTAACCCAATCTTCAACCAGATCTTTGAGTAATGCCACATTTGAGGTACATTGATGTTTGAAATAAATATCTGCTGGAATCTTCTAGGAGGCAGAGAAGGGGGTTGTGTTTCCAACAGGATGATGTATAAAAAAACTTGCAAAACTACTAAAAATAATCTTTACATATTTTTGTGTTTTGCCTACTATAATAAATTGACTTAAAGATTTAACTTCTTTAAATTTCTCAGTGGGAGATTAAATTACCACAATAAACCACGCATCCTCTCGTGGGATTACAAATGTATCATCATCTGCTAATGCTCATTTTTATCTCATCTTTATATAGATCTGTTTTAATCTCTTATCACAGAATCTTTCCATGATAAAGAGGAAGTACATGTAAATACAGTTTCTCTGTCCTCAACTGTAATTGATGTCTATTGCTATTTTTTTCCTCTAAGAGCCACCGGACTGGACATTTTGTATATCTAATTGAATGTTTTCATTTTTCTGGATCTTTAAAATATGCAAAAAATGTTTAACAGGGTTGTTAAAAAAGATTGTACAGATAGCTGCATTTGGGACTGTTGCTTTTACCTGATTATTACCCTACACCAGGGAGTTTGTTTTTATCAGTTCCTCTGTGGACGAGGTGTTTGCCAGAGGAAATGGGCATGCGTTTTCTATTTTTATTTTTTTCCCTTTTACCCTCTTCTCACACAATGCTGAAAAGAAATTGGGTCAGTGGGAGAGCTAAGAGAGACAGGAAAGGCAAAATAGAGAAGAGGATGTTTGACTTTTTCACATATGTGCTGGTAGAGAAGAATGTGGAGAATGTGCAGTTTGACCTCTCTTTAACCTTAATTATATTTACTTTTTTGCCTTGAAAGGATACATGTTGTGCCTCTATTTCTATCTGAAAAATAATCCCACTTAATATGGAAAAATACCAAGTGTGTGTTTGTGTTTCCATGTTTGCCGAGGGCTTGTTTCATGTAAATCAGTGAATCA
This sequence comes from Cyprinodon tularosa, assembly GCF_016077235.1. Classification (NCBI taxonomy): domain Eukaryota; kingdom Metazoa; phylum Chordata; class Actinopteri; order Cyprinodontiformes; family Cyprinodontidae; genus Cyprinodon; species Cyprinodon tularosa. The sequence continues at coordinate 1,662,663 of NW_024038015.1, read as the reverse complement.
GTCAGTTTGGTGGTAATTCAACCAGAAGAATGACATTACTGAAGGTGTATGTGTAGCTCTGCAAATGTTTAAAAAAATCTATCAATGCTTTTAATTCATCTTTAAATTGAGTACTGCTTCAGTCTAATCCATGCCAGATTGGTAGATACTTTCTATCCCCTACATTAGGACCTATGTGTGTTTGTCATAAAATTATGAAATTACCGCTCATTTGTCAACTCAAACTCTGTTTTTTCTACCAGGAGGTAAGCTACTGCCAGGGGATGAGTCAGATCGCTGCGATATTGCTCATGTACCTGAATGAGGAAGATGCCTTCTGGGCTTTATCCCAGCTTCTTACAGACAGCAAGCACTCTATGCATGGTGAGGATGAGGAGAAGCTGACCCATCTAACTTTTTAAAACCAGATTTATCCTTTAAAGCTATCTTTTATGTTGTAGAAGAATTTGCACAGTGGTAAGTCATGTAAAAACTAGATTTTGTTTTATTGAGGTTACCTTGGTCTGGTTTTAAACTGTAATCAATCTGAAATATTTGTTTAAAAAAGAGGAATTAATATTTTGCAGCAAATATTTCATTTCTTTGTAAATGTGCTGCCATCTCTGATTTTACCATTTATAGTCTGATTTTTTTTTTTTTCCTTCACTGTTGCAGGATTTTTCATTCCTGGATTTCCCAAGCTGCAGCGTTTCCAGACTCATCATGACCTCATCCTCTCCAAAATGCTACCTAAGCTTAAGAAATACCTGGTGAGTTCCAGTATGTAATAATGGCCCAATACTGTTGTTAAGCTGGTTTAAAAACAGAAATTTATAGCAATTTCTTTTAAATATTTTTACCCTCACAGACTCAGTTTCATGTTGAATTGTTTTCCCACAGGACAAGGAGCAGATGACAACAGGGATTTATTCCACCAAATGGTTTCTGCAGTGCTTCATCGACAGAGTATGTTGTTGATCTTTCTCAAACATGAACTGTCTACATATCTTGTTTCTGTTTTTAACTATTTATTCCTTATTTCTGATTATGTTTTCATAACAGACGCCCTTCACCCTCACATTGCGCTTATGGGACATCTACATTTTGGAAGGAGACAAGATCCTTACAGCCATGGCTTATACAATCCTCAAGTTACACAAAAGTGAGTCTTAAGCCCCTGCTAAATGTTGCCTTGTCACATAGTGCTGGGAAAAAAAATCAGGCAAGATGCTCTTAAGCCCAGACACATCTGTGATACATAGGGTGGATTACATGGCAAGCCTCCTCACGGTTGGTTGCGTCTTCACTGAATGACTTGCATTAGACAAGTGGCCGGTTGCTGCGGAGAGGAATCAAAAGCTGACTTTTTATTGGTTAGAGCTAAGCATTGCCTCAGCATGTTGGTTGATTTCTTCCAGTTAAATAGACTGTTGAATCATCAACACCAGTTTTTACTTGGAGTTTACCCAACAATAGGAATAATGGAATTTTACGTATATGTTTATCCATCAACGTATTATGTTTATCCAGAGCGGCTGATGAAGCTCCAGCTAGAGGACCTGAGGGAGTTTCTTCAGGAGGAGCTGTCTCATTCGTTCATACTACCGGACGATGCTGCAATTGAACAGTTACAGGCCGCCCTGTCAGAGCTGCGCAGTAAAAAGCTGGATCAACCTCCTCCAGGTGCAACTCGAATTCCTTTCCTCTGTTTTTCTTAATATTTAATTTTAAAGTCACAGAAAAGATCAGAGAATACCTATCACAAACTTAAAACCCTGATTACAATTGTCTATAGTGTCAATCAAGTGAAATAATTTAAGGAAATAATTAAATGTTAAACAGTATTTGTCTCCATTAGATGAAAATATCCCTGTTTTTCAGACTCTTTTAGAAAGGTGTTTTCTCCTTAGTTATAGCTGCAAGTTTTTGGCAGCAAATACAGAGGCCTGAAAAAGTATTCACCTTCTCTAGTTATTTTGTGTTTTTGTCTTAAAAACTACAATTAAAATGAGTTAAGAGTTTGCATAATTATATATAAAATATATGCCTACAACAATTTTTTTTGTGAAGAAAACAACAAGTATAAAATAGTAAAACGTAAGCATGCATAAGTGTTTGCACCCCCATAAAGTCACTACTTGGTAGAATGATTTTCAGGTCAATATAAAGCACTTGGCATGTATGGACATTCTGTGCAGGCCACCCTTCTGAAAAACTTGGTAATGTAATCCGAGAGGGTCGGATCCATCACTGAATGAGGCGTGTGACCCAGAGCCGCTGTACCGCAGTCTGAGCTCCTCTCAAACATTAGAGCAAATAGATAGAAAACTTACCAAATCAGTTTAATTTTTGATTCTCTGATTTAGGATTTAATGTAGAGGGGTGAATGTAGATCTATCTTTAAAAGTAACTCCATGACTTCTCAATCTGCTGGTTCAAAGTGTTCTATCAGATTCCAAAACATAGACGGAGACTTTAATTTTCCATCAGTGCAGCGTTTCCAGTTGCTTCAAGCTGTGTTAAACCTGGTAGGCACTGGTCTATGGCCTTTAGTGGCTAAAAGTTACGGTGTTGATTTAAATCTTACCTAATATGCGACTTCTATAGGTGAATGATTTCAATTGATTTAATTTAAAATAAAATGCTAAATCAAAATGAATGGCTTATTTTTTTTACTTGTTCTTTTGCAATAATCAAACCATATATCATTTAGTTTCCTCTTTAAAACTGATTTGTTCTGTTCTAGCTCTTAAAATCCTGTTAAAAGTATGGTTAGGATTTTGGCTGTAAGGAGAGAAAAAAAGGGGGTTTGGGATAGGATCAGTTTTGCAAGGCACTGCATTTTTCTTCAGTTCCATCCATGTGATGCATGTTTTCTCTTTCCTTTTTTAGCCAAGTCAGATGAGCTGCCAAAGAAGCCTCTGGGTCAAGAGAGACCAGTTCTTCTTCACCCATTGCAGTCTAACTCTCCTCCGGAGGTCAAAATAAATCATCAGACAAACAGCAAGCCTATTTCAGAGACTGAGAAACTGGAGGCAACTTCCAATCATCACGCTTCTTCAATGTCTTCATTAGTTGTCCGTGCAGAAGGAACACCTTCTTCCCTAAGGCACTGTAAATCACCACTGGTACCTCCAAAAGAAAACAAGCCATCTATTGAGGTAGGGATGGGTAGAGATATGAAGAAGTTGCCCCCAGAGGTTAACCAGGAGTTAGGAATACAGGAGAACCAAGCGACTGACACAGAGTCTCAGGAGGGATCAGTGGATTGGCCTCCACCCTATGAGCCCTCCCCTTCGGATGCTGTGACTATGCAGACAGAGGTTGACATTTCGGACCTTCCTGACCTACCCCCTCCACCTTTGTTCTACCCTGAGCAGACTGACCAGCAGTTTCTTGGCAGAGAGTCGCCTAGCCTAGAGCCTGAGACTCATCCTGATTCGCACCTTCGCTCTCCATCCCCTTGTCCAGCCTTACCACTGGCTGCTTCAGTCAGGCCATCCCCCAAACCAAGCCCAAAACCATCCCCTCACTTCATGAAGATAAGTACTTCTCCAACAAAGCCTCCATGTCTCCCTGTCCACACACCACCCTCCTCATCGCCTCCCAGAGTCCCACCCACTAAACCAACCAAGTTCCCAGTTTCCCTTTATGTTCCTGGGTCCACAGGGGACAGACGACCCTCCAACACATCTCAGTACGATAATCTCTCAGAAGCTGATGACGACGATCGCTTTGTGGAGAGACTACTTGCCTGCACCCTTGAGGAAGCTCCATGCAAACCCACCCACCCTACTGACAGAACCTACGACCCTACTCTCTACCCTGTCCCCCCACCTCCTCTCTTTATTCCTCCTTCCCCTTCCCCTCTTCCCCCATCGATGTGCGTCCTCCCTAGATTGCCCCAAGAGCCAGAATATAAAGGAGAGTCCAGCTGGGTGGATGACTCCATCATCCCCCCTCCTCCACCAAACTTTGCAGACAGATTCAGTCCCTTTCAGTGTACCTCTGGCATCTCCTCAGACCCAACCAGGTCCTTATCACCTGTTTACTCTAAGAATTTCACCAGAGCCCCCAGAGACCATTCTGCCTTCCCAGCACCTTTGCTATACACAGGGTCTCCCCCGTGTCACATCAGGTCCTCAGGACAGTCGCCAATGGGCATCACAGGAGTACAATGCAGCCCGGACTTCTGTAGTACGCCTCCTGTTGGACAAAAACTGCCAAAATCAGTAACTTTTTGATGTGGCAGCTGTTCATGCCCGATTGGCCTTCAAAGCTACTGTAAAGATAAAAGGGCCAGTAGCTATTTGTCAAGAACTGTTCCACGCATGTGTGACAACCATTGTTCTATGTCCAGCTACTGTACCCACTCCTATGGCAGTTGCACCACTTTTAAGGAAACTGTTGTCCAACTCTATTTGTAATTTTGTACCAAAAACAAGGTGTCTTAATCTTAACATGGTGTACTTAGTGTGACGACTCTACAACAAAAGGGCTTTCAGACGACCAGTTATCCTCCGCAAACCAAAACATTCAAATGGAAATAAGTAGTCAGGTGTGAGCAGGCTCACACGTCTTCTCAGTTTGTCAAACTCTGAGAAACTGTGTGTAGGTTAACATAACATGTCCACTAAACCAGAGTACATTTATGCAGAACTCATAAAACTACAGGTTCCTTATTGTCGTTAACACCAGCAGCAGCATGAATGGTGCAATAAATGACTAATGTAAATACAGACCTATCTTTGACTTGTTTTTTCAGGTATTTTTCCCCCCCTGTGGTAGCAGTGGATATTCTTTAAAGGAGCTTTGTTTTTTTATACATTGTTACAAAGCTCTAAAAAAGAAAAAAAAAGAAAAAAAAATTTCTATTACACCTGGCTTTACAGCAGTATTACACTGTTTATATGTCCATGCATGAATAAGATAGGGGGTTAATGTGATATATTGGCACAGACTGTTTTTCTGTAGATGTTTGACTCTTTGATGGTTGCGCCATCTACTGGCCAGAAAACAAAATACAAATTTAGGCATTTTACCAGTCATTGAAACAGTTTGGTGTAATTCTAACGAAAGCAAGCATTTCATTTATTTATTTAAACAAAAAACATTTTCTTTCAAAATGCAGGTTGAGCCACACAGTTAAAGACCTGTAGGGGCTAAGCAAAGTCTGTTTTTGTTCTGTGTCCTATAAACAGTATTTTGTTTTATTGAAACTTGTCATTTCTAACTGTTGCAGTTGGTGTTTTTTTTTTTTTTTTTTATCACAGTTGCAAAGTGCTGTTCAACACTTTGGCCTGTTTGCATTGCCTCACTATGAAGTACTGTTTCTGGCATTCAGTCAAGTATGTTTGGCATGACAGGATATTGGAACGTTGCTGAATGTTGTACATCACTGCTCCTGTAAGGAATTTAGGTTGTTTTTATGGAGACCGCGGCTAAAACCAAAGCTTATCTGCATTTACTTACTTGAGTTTTATAAAGAGATTAACTATAACATGTCTTGTTTTTCTGTTCTTCAAACAATCAACATTATTGTTTACAAATATTTATTACATACCCACAAAATAATGTAGTCCTACAAAATAAACAAGTATCTTTAGATGAAGCTATGTAAAACTGTTTTTTTTTTGTTTTTTTTAAATGAGGAAACAGGATAACAGCAGACACAAAAGCTGTACTTGAGTCAATCTACTGATTTATAGCCCAAACCACCTCTGGATTATAGTGCACATAGTACATCTTCATGATCAAATACCTTGATTTTGACAAAATTATGTTCACTTTGCAGAAATAAAGTATTCTAAATAGCAGCTGCTGTAGTGATTTGACAGAATAAGCAGCTTCAGAAGATTGTGCTCATCTTAAAGATGTTTTGCACAAAATCCAATGACTTTAAAAGAAAACAAAACATTACCTTATTGCAGCATGACAAAGTGCAAAGCAGGCATCTGAGGCCTTGAACTTAAAATAAAAAGTGCAACTTATATTTTCTTGCATTAGATTATAGCACAATTTCCATGTGTTGGAATTATGCCTTTGGTGTCTAGTTTTTCTTTTTAAACTTCATCGAAATCACTGTCCTTCATGTGAAGCAGAGGCATTCCCTGACTGCTCCTCAGTCATATCCTTAACTGACTCATGAGGGTGGAGAGAGTGTTAACACTTGTCCTGATTTTAGAGTCTTCTTCAGGTCCCAGTGATACTCCAGCCAACCGAGCGGATCCATTCGCTCCCAACATGCACGGCAAGCTGAGGAACACCTCCGCGCCTATGCCGCCCCAGCCCTAGGAAAAGGGGGAAAAAATGCACTGATAAGATGGATATACCGGTACTCTGAAGTGCCAATTAAAACAAGTGTATTTAGATTAAAGCAGAACAGAAATGAGAAGCTGTTTTTTTCAGCTTCTGCAATTAAGCTATAAGTACATGGGTATATATTTGTAGTTTTTAATGCATTGCAGCTAATAAGATCCAAAACTACATTTTCTAGATTGTTGGAATATTTTAAAAATCAAAAAAATAGGAGTTCTAATCCAGAAAAGATGTTACATAAACGCGGATCCATGTCTTCTTGAAGGTTCTTTCCCACAAATTACTGCATCATGTTGTCACATGTACTGCATTCAGTGTTGTGACTCTTAAAGTAGGAACCTCTGCTGTCGCTAGTATATTGTGGAGCTTTAGAAAACTATTCATCAAACTCCTGAAATGTGCAAGGATGTAACTATGCCTGTTGTAGTGCACCCTTTATAACAGTCCTTTCTTCCTCTCAACGTCCTAGTAATAAGCCTAAAAACAGCCCTATAGGTATCTTACAGTTTGACCTACACTTATTGTGAACTTTAATTGACTTTCTGCTGGATATTTGTCCAGCAGAAAGTCAGTAAAAACTGAACATTTATAACCAGAAAGTGGCTGTAACAAAACATTTCTTTGCTAAAATATTTTTTCCAGGCACAGATAAGCCAAAATGAGCCACTTATAACACTGTAAAATGAATGCTCATAAACGAAATGATCTTATATTTTAATCTACCAATACAGCTGTACTATGAGACTTTATAATAGTGAGAGCAGATCTGTTTCCATAACTTCGAGCTACCTGAGCCAGTGTAGAGATCGAATGAGTCTTGTTCTTGTCTGTCAGGATGCTGTTGGTGATGTCAGCAACAGAAAGACCCACAGACCAGGACCGCTGGCCTTGATTTTTCATCAGCCCAAATCCTCTAAATCGAAGAAACATCAGAACAAACAATTTTATAATTTTTTTCTAGAGTCTCCCCTTCTATTAACCAAAAAAACCCAAATACTTGAAATCCTTATTTGTGGTGAAATTACCTGTCTAACAATGGTTTGTGGGAGTTGGATCTGGCGATCTCTGGTGTTCCATTAGAATTCAGCCCAACATTACTCAATACAGGAACTGTGAGATAAAGCAAACACTGTTAACCTATGAACACAATCTAAAGAACACACAAGATCAACTGGAACAGCAACATTGTTTTCTTAACATGATAATGGGCTCAAAAATAAAACACAGCACATATGACCAAAAGGGAAGAATGGAAAAATAAAAAGTACTAGAGATCCATTTTGTTTGACACCTTTTTGTCCTGATTGTTTGGACAGAATTGTTCAATCATTTTATCTATTTTTTTCCCTCTTTTTTTTACACAAGCAGAAATAAAAAAAAACTACACTACATGAAGAAAGGTTTGCAAGAAGAAGTAATAGAAACCTATTTAGATTCTATTAAATATTTGTTATTTTGGTCAGATTTCACTAAGCGTAAAATAAAGGTACCTTTGTCTGAAGGCAACGATACAAATTTGTATTTGTAATGTTTATTTCTTAATAAATTAGAATATCGCTGAAACTTTAATGTTTCAGTGGTAAGTCACATGATTAAAACTGCAAAATAACATTTTTTAGAGTGCTTTTTTTGAAAAGATCTTTAAAATAGCCTTTTAATTTGACTCTACGGCTAAAACATTGTTTGATGAACTGACTGACACCTCATTAGTTCAGCACCGATACATTTATAAGCCTTTAGACTATTTTCTTTAATTTACTATGGTTTGGAACTTCCCGTTTTTTTATGTGGATTTGAGATCAAGCGCGCCCATGTTAAATGGGTCTGACCTAGCAAACAAAGTATTAGAGCATCCGGCTCAACTCGGACACCAATGGCAACTCCGAGCAAAGTGAAAAAAAACCTTGTCAAGTACTGTGAGCTATGAGACATAGCAGTTCTGTGTTTTGGCCACAGGTGGCAGTATCATTACAAAAAACTTCATAATGCCTCTTAAAGGGATCCAAAAGTATTTGGTAAGGCGAATGAAAAATCTATTTCAATAATAAAAATGACCTGTTATAGTCATATGATACTTTATTCCCTCCAAAAAAAAGGATTTGGCTGGTTAGTCAGACAACACTACACGCAACTGGTTTGATGGAAAGTAGAAAGTGTGGAATAAAAAGCATGAACTGTTGCAAACAGAGGAGGCCTGCACCACAAAGCAGGATTAGTGGGTTAATGTTGCAGCAGAAATTGAGACTCAACAGACCAGGCAACGTTTTTCCAATCTTCTATTGTCAAATTTCGATGAGCTTGTGCAAATTATAGCCTCAGTTTCCTGTTCTTAGCTAAAAGGAGTGGCACCCGGTGTGGTCTTCTGCTGCTGTAGCCCATCTGCCTCAAAGTTCGACGTGCTGTGCGTTCAGAGATGCTCTTCTGCCCACCTTGGTTGTAACGGGTGGTTATTTGAGTCACTGTTGCCCTTCTATCAGCTCGAACCACTCTGGCCATTCTCCTCTGACCTCTGGCATCAACCAGGCATTTCCGCCCACAGAACTGCCGCTCACTGGATGTTTTTTCTTTTTCGGACCATTCTCTGTAAACCCTAGAGATGGTTGTGCGTGAAAATCCCAGTAGATCAGCAGTTTCTGAAATACTCAGACAAGCCCTTCTGGCACCAACAATCATGCCACGTTCAAAGTCACTCAAATCACCTTTCTTCCCCATACTGATGCTCGGTTTGAACTGCAGGAGATTGTCTTGACCATGTCTACATGCCTAAATGCACTGAGTTTCCGCCATGTGATTGGCTGCTTAGAAATTAAGTGTTAACAAGCAGTTGGACAGGTGTACCTAATAAAGTGGCCGGTGAGTGTATGTTCTATCTATGCAGTATTGTCAGAAAGCTGAGAGACAGCAGAACCAAATGTACATGAAATATATCTATATGTGTGTGAATATATATTATACGCAAGTTTTTCTTTAAGGATCTGTTTGTTTTATGTATTTGTTTTTATTAATGAGGTGAATCAACTATTAAAGAAGTCCTAATCATTAAGATGCAACTGAATGCTTGACCGAAGGAGCAGTTAGTATAAATGTGGAACCAGGTCGTTATGATAGCAGCGTTTACACAAACCTTTATGTGAGTAATTAAAAAATGTCTTTATTGGTTTTTTTCACTCACCTTTGTTGTCTGAGAGCTCTCCTATGACCCATGCGGGTTTGTGCAAATTCAGATTAACAGTCAGAATGTAGCTCAGCCGCTCTGAGTCCAGGTTACACCCGGCTCCGATCACTCGTGTCGGAGGGAGACCACTTTGTCTCCAGGCAACATGCGTCATGATGTCCACTGAGTAGCATAGATGAGTTACGGAGGTATGGGGTTATAAAACAGATAAAAATGTCATCACTTTGAAGGTGTGACTGCTGCTGACCTGGTTGGGATGCAATGAGCAGAAGAGTGTTGGGACTAAAATGTACCAAACTGGGGATTATTCCTCTGTATAGATCCACATTAGTCTGGACCACCTTTACGTATGACTCTTCGCTGCTCCAGGAGTTCGCCGTCACAACTATTACCCTTGATCCTGCAGAAGCTGAAAGATCTATAAATAAAACATTTACAATGATCAGTGCTTAGTCTGGAAACCCTTATAGCAATACTAGCATATCTTTAAAGCCTTATTGCTCCGGTAAACAAACAAGTTGGTGAGTCATCATGAGGGGACCATATCAGCACAAAGCCAGAGGTTTACTTTCACAGTACAAGAGTGTTATAATAGTAAAAGCACCCATTCGTCATAACAAGACAAAAACAGAAATGACGTACCTTTGGATACCTGTACCTTTGGCAGATGAAACATTTCAAGATCTGTACT